>NC_140992.1:62411275-62551579 GCF_052327205.1 Somniosus microcephalus | reverse complement strand
TGTATAATGAGAATCCAGACAGGGTGTATAATGAGAATCAGATGGGGTGTATAATGAGAATCAGACAGGGTGTATAATGAGAATCAGACGGTGTATAATGAGAATCAGACGGGGTGTATAATGAGAATCAGACAGGGTGTATAATGAGAATCAGACGGGGTGTATAATGAGAATCAGACGGTGTGTATAATGAGAATCAGACGGTGTGTATAATGAGAATCAGAGGGTGTATAATGAGAATCAGACGGGTGTATAATGAGAATCAGGGTGTTATAATGAGAATCAGACGGTGTATAATGAGAATCAGACGGTGTATAATGAGAATCAGACGGGGTGTATAATGAGAATCAGACAGGGTGTATAATGAGAATCAGACGGTGTATAATGAGAATCAGACAGGGGTGTATAATGAGAATCAGACGGGGTGTATAATGAGAATCAGACGGGGTGTATAATGAGAATCAGACAGGGTGTATAATGAGAATCAGACGGGGTGTATAATGAGAATCAGACAGGGTGTATAATGAGAATCAGACGGGTGTATAATGAGAATCAGACGGGTGTATAATGAGAATCAGACGGGTGTATAATGAGAATCAGACGGGGTGTATAATGAGAATCAGACGGGTGTATAATGAGAATCAGACAGGGTGTATAATGAGAATCAGACGGGTGTATAATGAGAATCAGACGGGTGTATAATGAGAATCAGACGGGGTGTATAATGAGAATCAGACTGGGTGTATAATGAGAATCAGACGGGGTGTATAATGAGAATCAGACGGTGTATAATGAGAATCAGACGGGTGTATAATGAGAATCAGACGGGTGTATAATGAGAATCAGACGGTGTATAATGAGAATCAGACGGGGTGTATAATGAGAATCAGACAGGGTGTATAATGAGAATCAGACGGGTGTATAATGAGAATCAGACAGGGGTGTATAATGAGAATCAGACGGGGTGTATAATGAGAATCAGACAGGGTGTATAATGAGAATCAGACGGGTGTATAATGAGAATCAGACGGGGTGTATAATGAGAATCAGACGGGTGTATAATGAGAATCAGACGGTGTATAATGAGAATCAGAAGGGGTGTATAATGAGAATCAGACGGTGTGTATAATGAGAATCAGACGGTGTATAATGAGAATCAGACGGTGTATAATGAGAATCAGACAGGGGTGTATAATGAGAATCAGACAGGGTGTATAATGAGAATCAGACGGGGTGTATAATGAGAATCAGACAGGGTGTATAATGAGAATCAGACGGGGTGTATAATGAGAATCAGACAGGGGTGTATAATGAGAATCAGACGGGTGTATAATGAGAATCAGACGGGGTGTATAATGAGAATCAGACAGGGTGTATAATGAGAATCAGACGGGGTGTATAATGAGAATCAGACAGGGTGTATAATGAGAATCAGACGGGTGTATAATGAGAATCAGACGGGGTGTATAATGAGAATCAGACGGGTGTATAATGAGAATCAGACGGGGTGTATAATGAGAATCAGACGGGTGTATAATGAGAATCAGACGGGTGTATAATGAGAATCAGACAGGGTGTATAATGAGAATCAGACAGGGTGTATAATGAGAATCAGACGGGTGTATAATGAGAATCAGACAGGGTGTATAATGAGAATCAGACGGGTGTATAATGAGAATCAGACGGGGTGTATAATGAGAATCAGGGTGTATAATGAGAATCAGACGGGTGTATAATGAGAATCAGACAGGGTGTATAATGAGAATCAGACAGGGTGTATAATGAGAATCAGACAGGGTGTATAATGAGAATCAGACGGGTGTATAATGAGAATCAGACGGGGTGTATAATGAGAATCAGACAGGGTGTATAATGAGAATCAGACGGGGTGTATAATGAGAATCAGACAGGGTGTATAATGAGAATCAGACGGGTGTATAATGAGAATCAGACAGGGGTGTATAATGAGAATCAGACGGGTGTATAATGAGAATCAGACGGGGTGTATAATGAGAATCAGACGGGTGTATAATGAGAATCAGACGGGGTGTATAATGAGAATCAGACAGGGTGTATAATGAGAATCAGACTGGGTGTATAATGAGAATCAGACGGGTGTATAATGAGAATCAGACGGGTGTATAATGAGAATCAGACGGGGTGTATAATGAGAATCAGACAGGGTGTATAATGAGAATCAGACAGGGTGTATAATGAGAATCAGACGGGGTGTATAATGAGAATCAGACAGGGTGTATAATGAGAATCAGACGGTGTATAATGAGAATCAGACGGGTGTATAATGAGAATCAGACGGGTGTATAATGAGAATCAGACGGGGTGTATAATGAGAATCAGACGGGTGTATAATGAGAATCAGACGGGGTGTATAATGAGAATCAGACAGGGTGTATAATGAGAATCAGACGGGGTGTATAATGAGAATCAGACAGGGTGTATAATGAGAATCAGACGGTGTATAATGAGAATCAGACGGGGTGTATAATGAGAATCAGACGGGGTGTATAATGAGAATCAGACAGGGTGTATAATGAGAATCAGACGGTGTATAATGAGAATCAGACGGGGTGTATAATGAGAATCAGACGGGGTGTATAATGAGAATCAGACGGGTGTATAATGAGAATCAGACGGGGTGTATAATGAGAATCAGACGGGTGTATAATGAGAATCAGACAGGGTGTATAATGAGAATCAGACAGGGTGTATAATGAGAATCAGACGGGTGTATAATGAGAATCAGACGGTGTATAATGAGAATCAGACGGGGTGTATAATGAGAATCAGACAGGGTGTATAATGAGAATCAGACGGGTGTATAATGAGAATCAGACAGGGTGTATAATGAGAATCAGACGGGGTGTATAATGAGAATCAGACAGGGTGTATAATGAGAATCAGACAGGGTGTATAATGAGAATCAGACGGGGTGTATAATGAGAATCAGACAGGGTGTATAATGAGAATCAGACGGGTGTATAATGAGAATCAGAAGGGGTGTATAATGAGAATCAGACGGTGTGTATAATGAGAATCAGGGTGTATAATGAGAATCAGACGGGTGTATAATGAGAATCAGACGGGGTGTATAATGAGAATCAGACAGGGTGTATAATGAGAATCAGACGGGGTGTATAATGAGAATCAGACAGGGTGTATAATGAGAATCAGACGGTGTATAATGAGAATCAGACGGGGTGTATAATGAGAATCAGACAGGGTGTATAATGAGAATCAGACGGGGTGTATAATGAGAATCAGACGGTGTGTATAATGAGAATCAGACGGGGTGTATAATGAGAATCAGACAGGGTGTATAATGAGAATCAGACAGGGTGTATAATGAGAATCAGACGGGGTGTATAATGAGAATCAGACGGGGTGTATAATGAGAATCAGACGGGTGTATAATGAGAATCAGACGGGGTGTATAATGAGAATCAGACAGGGTGTATAATGAGAATCAGACGGGGTGTATAATGAGAATCAGACAGGGTGTATAATGAGAATCAGACGGGTGTATAATGAGAATCAGACGGGGTGTATAATGAGAATCAGACGGGGTGTATAATGAGAATCAGACGGGTGTATAATGAGAATCAGACAGGGTGTATAATGAGAATCAGACGGGTGTATAATGAGAATCAGACGGGTGTATAATGAGAATCAGACGGTGTATAATGAGAATCAGACGGGTGTATAATGAGAATCAGACGGGTGTATAATGAGAATCAGACGGGTGTATAATGAGAATCAGACGGGTGTATAATGAGAATCAGACGGTGTATAATGAGAATCAGACAGGGTGTATAATGAGAATCAGACAGGGTGTATAATGAGAATCAGACGGGGTGTATAATGAGAATCAGACGGGTGTATAATGAGAATCAGACAGGGTGTATAATGAGAATCAGACGGGGTGTATAATGAGAATCAGACAGGGTGTATAATGAGAATCAGACAGGGTGTATAATGAGAATCAGACGGGTGTATAATGAGAATCAGACAGGGTGTATAATGAGAATCAGACGGGTGTATAATGAGAATCAGGGTGTATAATGAGAATCAGACGGTGTATAATGAGAATCAGGGTGTATAATGAGAATCAGACGGTGTATAATGAGAATCAGACGGGTGTATAATGAGAATCAGACGGGGTGTATAATGAGAATCAGACAGGGTGTATAATGAGAATCAGACAGGGGTGTATAATGAGAATCAGACGGGTGTATAATGAGAATCAGGGTGTATAATGAGAATCAGACGGTGTATAATGAGAATCAGACGGGGTGTATAATGAGAATCAGACAGGGTGTATAATGAGAATCAGACGGGGTGTATAATGAGAATCAGACGGGGTGTATAATGAGAATCAGACGGTGTATAATGAGAATCAGACGGGTGTATAATGAGAATCAGACGGGTGTATAATGAGAATCAGACGGGGTGTATAATGAGAATCAGACGGGTGTATAATGAGAATCAGACGGGGTGTATAATGAGAATCAGGGGTGTATAATGAGAATCAGACGGTGTATAATGAGAATCAGGGGTGTATAATGAGAATCAGACGGGTGTATAATGAGAATCAGACGGTGTATAATGAGAATCAGACGGGGTGTATAATGAGAATCAGACAGGGTGTATAATGAGAATCAGACGGTGTATAATGAGAATCAGACGGGGTGTATAATGAGAATCAGACGGGTGTATAATGAGAATCAGACGGGGTGTATAATGAGAATCAGACGGGTGTATAATGAGAATCAGACGGGGTGTATAATGAGAATCAGACAGGGGTGTATAATGAGAATCAGACGGGGTGTATAATGAGAATCAGACAGGGGTGTATAATGAGAATCAGACGGGTGTATAATGAGAATCAGACGGGTGTATAATGAGAATCAGACGGGGTGTATAATGAGAATCAGACAGGGTGTATAATGAGAATCAGACGGGTGTATAATGAGAATCAGACGGGGTGTATAATGAGAATCAGACGGGGTGTATAATGAGAATCAGAGGGTGTATAATGAGAATCAGACGGGTGTATAATGAGAATCAGACGGGTGTATAATGAGAATCAGACAGGGTGTATAATGAGAATCAGACGGGTGTATAATGAGAATCAGACGGGTGTATAATGAGAATCAGACGGGTGTATAATGAGAATCAGACAGGGTGTATAATGAGAATCAGACGGTGTATAATGAGAATCAGACAGGGGTGTATAATGAGAATCAGACGGGGTGTATAATGAGAATCAGACAGGGTGTATAATGAGAATCAGACAGGGTGTATAATGAGAATCAGACGGGGTGTATAATGAGAATCAGACGGGTGTATAATGAGAATCAGACGGGGTGTATAATGAGAATCAGACGGTGTGTATAATGAGAATCAGGGTGTATAATGAGAATCAGACGGTGTATAATGAGAATCAGACAGGGTGTATAATGAGAATCAGACAGGGTGTATAATGAGAATCAGACAGGGTGTATAATGAGAATCAGACAGGGTGTATAATGAGAATCAGACGGGGTGTATAATGAGAATCAGACAGGGTGTATAATGAGAATCAGATGGGGTGTATAATCAGGGTAGAGAATCAGACAGGGTGTATAATGAGAATCAGACGGGGTGTATAATGAGAATCAGACAGGGTGTATAATGAGAATCAGACGGGTGTATAATGAGAATCAGACAGGGTGTATAATGAGAATCAGACAGGGTGTATAATGAGAATCAGACGGGGTGTATAATGAGAATCAGACGGGTGTATAATGAGAATCAGGGTGTATAATGAGAATCAGACGGGTGTATAATGAGAATCAGACAGGGTGTATAATGAGAATCAGACAGGGTGTATAATGAGAATCAGACGGTGTGTATAATGAGAATCAGGGTGTATAATGAGAATCAGACGGTGTATAATGAGAATCAGACAGGGTGTATAATGAGAATCAGACAGGGTGTATAATGAGAATCAGAAGGGGTGTATAATGAGAATCAGACGGTGTGTATAATGAGAATCAGGGTGTATAATGAGAATCAGACGGGTGTATAATGAGAATCAGACAGGGTGTATAATGAGAATCAGACAGGGTGTATAATGAGAATCAGACAGGGGTGTATAATGAGAATCAGACAGGGTGTATAATGAGAATCAGACGGGGTGTATAATGAGAGTCAGACAGGGTGTATAATGAGAATCAGACGGGGTGTATAATGAGAATCAGACAGGGTGTATAATGAGAATCAGACGGTGTATAATGAGAATCAGACGGGGTGTATAATGAGAATCAGACAGGGTGTATAATGAGAATCAGACGGGGTGTATAATGAGAATCAGACGGTGTGTATAATGAGAATCAGACGGGGTGTATAATGAGAATCAGACAGGGTGTATAATGAGAATCAGACAGGGTGTATAATGAGAATCAGACGGGGTGTATAATGAGAATCAGACGGGGTGTATAATGAGAATCAGACGGGGTGTATAATGAGAATCAGACGGGGTGTATAATGAGAATCAGACAGGGTGTATAATGAGAATCAGACGGGGTGTATAATGAGAATCAGACAGGGTGTATAATGAGAATCAGACGGTGTATAATGAGAATCAGACGGGGTGTATAATGAGAATCAGACGGGGTGTATAATGAGAATCAGACGGGGTGTATAATGAGAATCAGATGGTGTATAATGAGAATCAGACGGGGTGTATAATGAGAATCAGACAGGGTGTATAATGAGAATCAGACGGGGTGTATAATGAGAATCAGACAGGGTGTATAATGAGAATCAGACGGTGTATAATGAGAATCAGACGGGGTGTATAATGAGAATCAGACGGGGTGTATAATGAGAATCAGACAGGGTGTATAATGAGAATCAGACGGTGTATAATGAGAATCAGACGGGGTGTATAATGAGAATCAGACGGGGCGTATAATGAGAATCAGATGGTGTATAATGAGAATCAGACGGGGTGTATAATGAGAATCAGACGGTGTATAATGAGAATCAGACAGGGTGTATAATGAGAATCAGACAGGGTGTATAATGAGAATCAGACGGTGTATAATGAGAATCAGACGGTGTATAATGAGAATCAGACGGGGTGTATAATGAGAATCAGACGGTGTATAATGAGAATCAGACAGGGTGTATAATGAGAATCAGACGGGGTGTATAATGAGAATCAGACAGGGTGTATAATGAGAATCAGACAGGGTGTATAATGAGAATCAGACGGGGTGTATAATGAGAATCAGACAGGGTGTATAATGAGTATCAGACGGTGTATAATGAGAATCAGAAGGGGTGTATAATGAGAATCAGACGGTGTGTACAATGAGAATCAGGGTGTATAATGAGAATCAGACGGTGTATAATGAGAATCAGACGGGGTGTATAATGAGAATCAGACAGGGTGTATAATGAGAATCAGACGGGGTGTATAATGAGAATCAGACAGGGTGTATAATGAGAATCAGACGGTGTATAATGAGAATCAGACGGGGTGTATAATGAGAATCAGACAGGGTGTATAATGAGAATCAGACGGGGTGTATAATGAGAATCAGACGGTGTGTATAATGAGAATCAGACGGGGTGTATAATGAGAATCAGACAGGGTGTATAATGAGAATCAGACAGGGTGTATAATGAGAATCAGACGGGGTGTATAATGAGAATCAGACGGGGTGTATAATGAGAATCAGACGGGGTGTATAATGAGAATCAGACGGGGTGTATAATGAGAATCAGACAGGGTGTATAATGAGAATCAGACGGGGTGTATAATGAGAATCAGACAGGGTGTATAATGAGAATCAGACGGGGTGTATAATGAGAATCAGACGGGGTGTATAATGAGAATCAGACGGGGTGTATAATGAGAATCAGACGGGGTGTATAATGAGAATCAGACCGGGTGTATAATGAGAATCAGACGGGGTGTATAATGAGAATCAGACAGGGTCTATATTGCCCATGTGTATATTGCCCATGTGTATATTGCCCATGTTTATGACTTTGTTTTTGATGTTAGAACTGATGTGAATGTTCCAAACAAAGCATCTGGATGTTTGGCAAACCGACATGAAGAAATATATCTGACAGAGATAAATATAACCATTGCTGCCTCTTTCTGAACTCCATGTTGGGCGGTTATCACCAGCTGTCATATTCATTAGGACTGGTGAATTTTCTGCTGTAGCAGCAGTGATATTTTGTGGTAACATTATGATGTTGCAACATGGTGTCATCATGCACAAATGTATTTGTTAACTTTATATTGTTGTCACAATATCAATACTGCATGTATTTTCCCTTTGCCTTTTGTTCACAGTGCGACTGGCAATGTGATTTAAAAGTAAATTCTGGAGAGCAACACTCTCGGGCCACTCTTCTAAGACCTGGCCTATATATAAAAGGCCATGCTGCGTCTAATTGGATATCTTAACTTACCACCAGTGGTAAATTGAGATGCATATTTGTATGAATTGCTACCTTTATAGTGTACCAAAGATTAGTGGACATGTGATTAAGCTATTGTTCCTGTTATACTGTAAGGGTAGTGTAGAAACTTCAGCACTGGGTGAATGAAGTGGTGTCTAAGCACAGTGGTGTTTCTCGTTTCACCTGAAATAGAGGTGCTCAGTAGATGTGCCTGCGCTCCTGGCCAGTCACATCAATCTGATTGCCAGCATGAGGCTGCTGACTTGAGTGGGGTTGGTCTTCCGAAAATAATTAGGCCAAGTTAAGTCCATTTGCATTGCATTGGCTCCAGCTGTTACAGCCCTGTTTTCAGAGGCTGTAAAATAAAATGTAGGAATACTGAACAAAAAAGTTGATTTGTTGCAAAACAGTGGTAAATGGTTTCAGTAATACTTCTCACTTAGTGTAGAACAAAATTGCAATATGAACATCTGTTCCTAACAACATTGCTTTTTTTTCTGTACACTGTGATTTTTTAAGCTTATCAAGATGAAAGATAACAGGGCTGAGAATGGATTCAGAGTAAAGTTCTCCCCATTCCGACCCAACAGCATATTTAATCTCAATTTCAGAAGAACAGTTATGCTTCTGAGGTTGTGATTAAATATGTTTTGTGAATTTATCTTGTCTATTTTCTGTTTCTAATACCAGACAGCTTTGCACCCTCTCTGAGGCTGCTAATGTAAATTAATGCAAACTTGGATATGAATCATTTAGGACCCTTGTAGCTGGCAGAGAAAAGAGACATTCATCTCATCAGTTTGGCCTAGATTTCAGCACAGGTCCCACAGGTGTAAAGATAGTATTCCAATTCATTGCTCTAACCAGTCTTCACATAACGTCTCAGAGGCATAGCACTATAGCAGCCAGGCGAAAGCAAGTTCCAAATCCAGATAGCTTTGCATTGGGCCAGTGTTCAGATATTAAGAAAGCCTGAATTGTGACCCAGTTTGGATGGATTATTTTCAGAAAGCCTGTTCCTAGTACTGTGCGTCAACAGATATACTTGTCTAGAATTTAGATTATTCTGCATCCATATTACTGGTGTAAAACGGGTGCAAAAGCATCCAATATGGCTTGCACGTGCATTTTCTAAACCAGAGGTGCGCTGCACACCATATTGGTATTGGCATTCGAAGAGGTTTCTAGGGCCCACGCCTGAAACTGGCGGAGGCGTTTTGCATCTGTATATGGGGCGGGGGGGGGGGGTAAGGTGGGGTGGATGGTCTAATGCCTGTTTGATGTCTCTTAGTCAAATCGGGCTGCCATGAACGCAGCCGGCGCTAGACCGGCTACTTTCAGGAAAACGTAGTCCTTAAAGGGACCACTGCAGGCCGGCACTAAAAAGGTAAGTTTTAAAAAAAATACATGCCTGAATGTGGATCTGGGAGGTGCAGGAGTACTCTTCCTGGCTCCACATTAAAGCCACAGACTGCTGTCGGCCGTTGCTCACCCACTCTCGATTGTCACACCCTCCCTCCCGATCTCTGCCTCCCTCCTTCTCCCAATCGCTGTTCACCCCCCCCTTTCCAGTTGCCCCCTCTGCTTCCTGGTCATTTCCCCCCCATCTTCCAAGACCTACCTAAGGGTCACTGCTGGCAGTAGCAACAGTATTTTGTGCTGACATCATGATGTTGCAACATGGTGTCATACATAAATATATTTGTTAACGTCATGATGTAACGTCACACCATGAATACTCCATGCATGTATATTCACCGGATTGTGGAGCGGGATGGTGTAAGAGTGCCAGCCAACATTCGCTACCCTTCCAATTCCCCCTCTCTCTCTCTCCCTATCACTTCTCGTCCTTCTCCAGATCGCTGTCTTCCTCCCTCTCCCGATCGCTGCCTCACTCCCTCTACCAATCATTGCCTCCCTCCCTCCCTCTCTCGGTTACTGCCTCCAACCTCCACCCCCCCCCCCCCCCCAACACTCTTTTGGTCGCTCCCAATTGCTTCTCCCTTGTCCTGGTCGTCCCTCTCCTTCCTGATTGCAGCCCCACTCTCCCTAATTTGTGACTAATGTTTCCTGTTCTTCTTGCTAAACTTTTTCAATGTATTTTATTTATTTGTATCCATTTGGTCCATTTTCCATGACAACATAATAAAAAGAACTTTCTTATTAATTCTGTAAAATGGAGTGTATCTGAGATCTTGCCCTCTGGTCCACAGGATGAATTGCAAGTTCCTTGGCAATTTAGGGCAACGCTTGCCATACACCCTTGGCCCACTTTGCTTTGGACCAAATTCAGTCTATTCAACTTTATTTCTTTAGGGTGTGCTGTCCTTTAAAACAGCATCATCAGCAAATTATATTTTCTAATGACAGTGAAAACTGCTAAGTTTGAGTTAATGCTGTCTTTTCAAACACACACTTACAAAAAAGCAAATAGCGTTGTTACGGTGACTGAATGTTTTAGCCTGCTCAATCCTTCATCAAATAAAGGTCTGGTTAGCAACAGACTGTTTGTTGAGGATCACTAAAACATTACCAAGATACCGCATGGCATAGGAAACGGGGTGACTTGGGGCAATCCATTTTACCAGCAAAGTTTTAATCGAAGCTGATTTTGGTATAACGGAGTTTCAGCAAGATGTTTATCTGATGCAACCAAACGAAATGATCCATCTACTAATGCAGAGCTGTGACAATTTAAAATAAGGAATCCTTGTCAGCGTGTAATTCAAAAAGGAATAAAACCAACTCCCCCCGGGTGCTTTCAGGACTGGGAGCACTGCACATGAAAAATGACTTTAATCTTTTATTTGTTGAAGTGTCACAGTGTCATAGTTGAAAAATGAATTCCTTTGCAGCTGTTGTGGCCCATGCTTTATTGTCAAAGCAATGACATGTCTGTCAATGACTAACTTTTACTTACTTTTTTCACTCTTTGTCTTATTAGAGATGAATTTCACAAGGTTAACCCTTAAAATATATAGTTTCCTGGAAAAATTGGAATAAGTACACAATAACTTTGAATTCATTTACTTTTTGTGCTATTATGGCAACACTGTCCAAATCTATAAATATCTGAGCGGTTAACCACAATTTAAACCCTAAATAAATTGAACACTAATATAAAGATGGCATCTTTGACTGGAACATATTACAGGGAATGAAGCTCTTGGTATGCTTTATATGGCAAGGGTTGTTGCTTTCTTATTTGCATACATTATTTTTAGGATATATTAATATCTAAAATTGCCATATTAGCTCAACTGATTTATCGATTTCTGGTGAATATAACTGAAAGGAGTTTTTGAAAAGTCTTCCACATTTAAGTACACCATATAAAAAATATTGGGCCAGATTTACGGTAAAAATAACAGTGAGGCTAACAACGCTCACTTGCGCATTTAAACGTGGAAATCAGGAAGTTGCTGTCTGAGATGCCCTACCCCTCCAGAAGTGCGTAATACTGAGAGATTCGCCATTCAAATACATTGAACAGTGTGAAGTTGTTGTACTTAACTTTGTAGATACTCACTAAACTTACCAGAAAATGTTAGGGCTTGTCCATTACAGTGTAAGTACCTTTTAACGGCGTGGTAAGTCTTAATTACTGCAAGACAGCCTCTCTGGCACTGAAAATTAACTTTAACCAGTGTGGAGTCTCATTCCTTCAGATTTTAATTATTGTTGAAGATTTTTTTTTAATTAAATACTTTATTTTCCTTTTTCTTTTTGTATCTTTTATCTCTCTCTTAATCCAAACTTTCTTTCCCTCTCTTTATTACTCTATATCCCTTTATAACAAAAGCTAACATACCATTTGCTTTCCTAATTGCTTGCTGTACCTGCATGTTAACTTTCTGTGATTCATGTACAAGGACACCCAGGTCCCTCTGAATGCAAACATTTCCCAGTCTCTCACCATTCAAAAAATATTCTGCTTTTTTGTTTTTCCTACCAAAGTGGATAACTTCACACTTCTCCACATTGTATTCCATTTGCCATGTTCTTGCCCACTCAGTCAACCTGTCTATATTTCTCTGCAGCCTCTTTGCATCCTCCTCATAGCTTACTTTCCTACCTAACTTTGTATCATCAGCAAACTTGGATACGTTACACTCAGTCCCTTCATCTCAGTCATTAATATAGATTGTAAATAGCTGAGATCCAAGCACTGATCCTTGCAGTACCCCGCTAGTTACAGCCTGCCAAACTGAAAAAGTTCTGTTTATTCCTACTCTCTGTTTTCTGTCCATTAACCAATCCTCAATCCATGCTAATATATTACCCCCAATACCATGAGTCCTAATTTTGTGTAATAACCTTTTGTGTGACACCTTATTGAATGCTTTTTGAAAATCCAAATACACTACATCCACTGATTCCCCCTTATCCATCCTATTAGTTACGTCTTCGAAAAACTTTAACAGATTTGTCAAATACGATTTCCCTTTCATAAAACCATGTTGACTCTGCTAATTATATTATGATTTTCTAAGTGCCCTGTTACCACGTCCCTAATAATAGATTCTAGCATTTTGCCTACCACTGATGTCAGGCTAACTGGCCGATAGTTCCCCGTTTTTTCTCTTCTTCCTTTCTTAAATAGCGGGGTTATGTTTGCTACCTTCCAATCCTTGGGAACTGTTCTATAATCAAGGGAATTCTGGAAGATTAATACCAGTGCATCCACTATCTCTGCAGCTACCTCTTTTAAAACCCTAAGATGCAGGTCGTTGGGTCCAGGGGATTTGTCGCCACTTAGTCCCATTAATTTATTCAGTACTATGTCTTTACTTATACTGATTTCTTTACGTTCCTCATTCTCTCTAGACCCTTGTTTCCCCATTATTTCCAGAATGCTTTTTGTGTCCTTTACTATGAAGACAGATACAAAGTAGTTCCTTATTGCCCATTATAATTTCTCCTGTCTCTGCCTCTAATGAGCCCACGTTTATTTTCGCTAATCTTTTCCATTTTACATACCTATAGAAGCTTTTACAGTCAGTTTTTATGTCTCTTGCTAGTTTACTCTCTTTTTTTCGCTATCTTTATCAACTTCTTGGTCCTCCATTGCTGAATTCTAAAATCCTCCCAATCCTCAGGCTTACTGCTATTTTTGGCAACATTATAAGTCTCTTCCTTTGATCTAATACTACCTTTAACTTCTCGTTAGCCATGGTTGGACCACTTTTCCTGTGGGATTTTTGTGCCTTAAGAGAATGTATATTTGTTGTAAATTATGTATTAATTCTTTAAATGCTAGCCATTGCTTGTCTACCATCATACGTTTTAATGTAGTTTCCCAATTTACCTTAGCCAACTCACCCCTCATACCTACGTAGTTTGCTTTGTTTAGATTTAAAACCCTAGTTTTGGATTTAACTAAATCACTTTCAAACTCAATATAAAATTCTATTATATTATGGTCACTCTTCCCTAAGGGCCCCTTAACTACAAGGTTATTAATTATCCCTTTCTCATTGCACAATACTAGATCTAAAATAGCCTGTTCCCCAGTTGGTTCCTCAACATACTGATCTAGAAAACTATCTTGTATACATTCCATGAATTCATCCTCCACACTATTACTGCAAATTTGGTTTGCTCAGTCTATATGTAGATATAGATATGTATTACCCTTGTTACATGCGCCTCTAATTTCCTGATTTATACTCTGCCCTACATTACAACTACTGTTTGGGGGCCTATAAACAGCTCCCACCAATGTTTTCTGCCCCTTGCTGTTTCTTAGCTCCACCCAAACTGATTCTACTTCTTGATTTTCGGAGCTAAAATCCTTTAAAGGGCGCAAAATTCGGTTGCTTTGCTAATGGGGGGCAAAGCAACTAGCGCCCGGGCACAGAGCCACTAACACCTCCCGCAAAATTCTGCGGGAGTTTAGCGGCGGCGGTAGTCATCACCGTGCGCAGCGCCCTGCTCGCAAACATTGGTCGCGCCCCCTGACATACCACCGGACACTATGTCCAACAGGGTCAGGGGGGGCGTACGTGCGGCCGGGGTGGCGATATGTAAAGGAGAGGTGCTGGGTGGCAATTTTTTTTTGCTGGCCGCCTGCCAGCCCCTGCCCTCTCTGCTGTCCCCCCGCGGGGTGCTGGCTGCGATCGGGCAGCCCGGCACTCCTCTTGAGTGCCGGGCTCTTTTGCCGGCACCCTGCTCCCTGGTGACCCAACTGGGCGCCGGTTCGCACTGCGCCAGGCCCCTCCCCTGTAATATGGAGAGCAAGGCCTGCAGAACCACGGCACATAGCACCGCGATATTGGGCTGGAGCGCCCCAAGAGGGAGGGGGAACGCTTCCAGTAGCGTCCCGCCTCCTGCTTGGGCACTACTATTGAATTTTGGATGTGGGGGAACTAACTTTATTGGGCCGCTAAAAGTAGCATCCCAAAGGGGGCGCTAAAAGTAGCGTCCCAAAGTGGGTGCGACACAATTTTTGCCCCTTTCTCTCTACTGTCTTTATCCCATCCTTTATTATCAGGGCTACTCCTCTTTTTCCATTTTGCCTATCTCTTCTAAAAGTTAAGTATCCTGGAAAATGTTTACCTTCAGTAATCTAGCATTTTCAAAATGTAGAAAATATCATCAATAACAAACTTTAACAATATTGCACTGTGATTTACTCATTTTAACTTTTGCAGGTCATAATTTCAGCATGGTGTAGTTAGATCTGGTGACTATTTTGTATTTAACAGAGGAAATTTTGAAAATAAAAACTCCAACTCTGCAAATGTAACTTAATTGTGAGTTTCAATTGTTAATTTAACTCTGAATCTAATGAACCATGAAACTTTGATGCAAAAAAATGACTTTATGTCCAGCCTGAGATTCCATTTCTAGGAGTAGGTGCACTTGAAAATGCAAGAGAAGTCACTAAGAGACACAATCCAGGAGATTTTGAAAGGGACAATTTCAATTGAACCATAACAACTTCTCCACAGAAGGTTATTTGGCCTATTATATATATAGTCGCTATTTCTATAGAGCAATCCCAAACTAATCCCACTGCCCTGCTCTCTCCCCATAGCCCTGTATTTTCCTCAGTTTCAAATATTTATTAATTTTTCCCTTAGACGATGCAATTACATCCTGTGGCAAAGTATTCCAATAGTCTAACAACTCTCTGCATAACAGAATTTTTACTAACCTCTTTCCTCATTCTCTTAGTTTCAATTTTAAATTAATGATCCCCGATCACTGACTCCTCAGGGGATTGTTCCCCATGGGGTTCAATATAGGGTTGTTTCCTATTCACCCTAGCAAAACCATTCATGATTTTTTTTAAAACCTCAATTAAATTTCCTCTTAGCCTTTACTGCTCCAGTAAAAATAGCAACGCAATTCAGTGGGGAAGATGCGTGAGGTGGAAATCTGGCAGGTCTAGATTCTGATCCAAATTGCACCACTCACTGAAATTAAGGAGTTGAATTTTGAAAGAAAATGAAGTCCCCATCATCTGATAATTATCTGTTTTTTGTTGATAGTTGGAAAATGTTAACATTTTAGTTAAAGTAAAGACCAATGATTAATGGTTTTCACATAATAATGGATAGAGTCGTGGACCTCGAAATTCGAACATGCCCAAAACAGGTGCGCAAGGGGCACAAGGAATGATCCTTGCACTTGAATGGATCAGCCCGATGTGCACATAATATTGGGCCTCGGGCCTCATTAACCTCGAGCCAGCAAGTTGTGAACACCTAATCAGCATCCTCAGGCAGGACGCTGGAGAAAAGAACTTAAAGATTGGGTTACAACGGCCCTTGGGTAAGTCCTTAAAAGGGCCCAGGAACCGGAGCAATTGGCAGGGAGGGTAGCAATGGCCAGGAGGGAGGTAGTGATGACTGGGAGGAAGGGTAATGATGGCGGGATCGGGAGGGGTGTGTAGCGGCCAGGATCGGGAAAGGTGGGTAGTGGGCAGGATCGGGAACAGTGGGTAGCGGGCAGGATTGGGAGAGTAGCGGCCGGGATCGGGAAGGGAGGGTAGCGGCTGGGATCAGGAAGGTTGGGTAGTATTGGACGGGATCGGGAAGAGTGGGTAGCCATGAATGGCGACCGAGGAGGGTCATGGTCGCAATCGGCGGGGGTGGGGGGGAATGCGCTGGCCGGAAGCGGCCCACATGATTTGAATGTGGAGCCGACAAAGGACTCTTGTAACTCCCGACATTCAGGTAAATATATCTTAAGTACTTACTGTCATGAATCTTATCATGACTCATGAAGTAACACTGGGCGGCCAGCTGGTGGCGCAGTCCAAGGAGTATAAATACTCAGGCGTGGGCCCAGCTTGCTCAGGATGTTTCTGTAACCAGGAACTAGTGAAGTAACTAGAAATCTCATGGTTTTGAAACAGTTGATTAAAGCCTTGTTTTTTACTCAAACCAATCGCTCAGCAGTCTTTTTACATCACTTACTTTGTTGTTTTGCATGTCGACCTGGTTTTCCTGAACGCAGCCGGCCAAGCGTTGACTGCTTTCAGGGCAACCCAGAATTGCAGAGGGGACCTCAAACAGGCTCTTTGCATATTTAAAAATACAAAGGACCTAGGGGGAAAAATTGGGTAGGTTTGGTCGCTACCCTCACCGGTCACTAATTTTAGGGCCGAAAAAGTTAGCTCCCCCACGCTGCAAATTCAGTAGTAGCGCCCCAAGAAGGAGGTGGAAGCGGTCCACCTCCTTCTTGGTGTGCTACTACTCAATGTTGCGGTGCCGTGGAAACAGCTGAGCGATCGCGGCTGGCACCCCACATACAAATGTGAAAGGGGGGCAGGTGCAGGCTGTCGGCCAAAATAAAAATGGCCGCCCGACACCTGCCCTTTAAGTAGCGCCGCCGCACGCTACCGCCACTGAAAAACCGCCCCCTGATCCTGTTGGTTGTAGGGGGTGGTGGGTTTGTCGGCCTTTTAAATTGACCTTGACGGTTCGAATCGTCCCACTCCCTGGTTCTGGGGCTTGGAATTATTTAGGGGATGTGATAGATGTAGGCAGACAACTGTTTGGTGCAAGAACAAATATTTTATTTAGAAATCGTACACCACACGAATTAACTAAACAAAAACATATACGCAACGGGTACAGATGTTATGCAGTGAGAGAAAAAATAAATAAAACCACCGCCCACCACTACACTAACTAAGTTAGGCTCTGAAATTACAGGGACTATGCTCACCAAAGGATTTCTCCACAGTTTAGACCAGTTGCACACTGCTTTC
This sequence comes from Somniosus microcephalus, assembly GCF_052327205.1. Lineage (NCBI taxonomy): Eukaryota > Metazoa > Chordata > Chondrichthyes > Squaliformes > Somniosidae > Somniosus > Somniosus microcephalus. Next base: position 62,533,869 of record NC_140992.1, on the reverse strand, counting down.
TCGCTCCTCAATCTTGTGGACTCCTTGGCTGGTTGCGGTGTCTTCGGTATTAGCACTGGTCGACGTTTTGATGGTAAACAAGTTTTTCCTAGAGTCAGCGCTGGATGATGGTTGATCTTTCAGTGACTCCCAGGCTTCTTGTTAGGTTTTCTTGTTGCGTTGCTGTAACCTTGTGTGGCAAGTTAGATGTTTCAAAGCCAGAGTAAAAGAGCCCAGAGTCCAAGTGCTTTTCCAGCGTGTTCTCGGGTACATTTCTTCTGCTCCAGTGTGCTGCTGCTGCTGCCCACCGGCACACTCTCTCTCTTCAGCCCATCTGTTGAAGTCTCTTTAGCTACTAGCAAGCCCCCAGTTATACCTGAGAGGCTGCTTAAAATTTTGCGCCAAAACTCGGGTGCACAATTGATTTTAGATGACTCCCTTTTGTGCGATTTTGGCATGCTGATCAACTCTGATGTGATCCCTTTGTGAGAATTTTGGTGGGCTGATTGAGCATCAGCATGATACAAGATTCCCAAAGGTGTTGATGGGGTTTTTGAATGGTGCTGTTAGAATGTAATCAGGTCTTGATACTGTCCATTGTGTGTTTTGCTGATGCCAGGGTTTTTCTGTATAGCCGTTTTAAGAACTATTAAAATAAGTATGTATCTGGGTCCCTGGTAAGTGGGCTTTTGTTACACTGCTAATGTCTCCCTGGGGGCCTGCCTCCCAGGTGGGTTAGCAGCCCTATAAGGATCCCATTTTCCTGTGCAGACCCAGCATACAATTTAAAATGTCCAAACTCAATCCAATAGGCCCTAGTTTAGTCCAAAGGCACCTAATAGTGAGATATTTCTGTCCACATTTCTCCTCCAAAAGGTTCAACACAGTCCCTTTTTAAAATTCCAGACACATGTCCATTGAGTAGGGGGTCCCGGAATTTTGTGAATCCTACACGGTCCCATCGCCCGGCGGTGCAAGGGAAGTTTGTGGGCGGTAACGGGGTGCTGTGCACGGCGATGACATGATCATCACCGTCGGAGCGGGGCGCTACCGGCTAGTGCCGCCACTAACCTCCTGCTGAATTTTGCGGGAGGCGTTAGTGGCGCCATGCCCGGGCGCTAACAAGAGGCACAAAGCAACCCAATTTCTAGCCCTAGCTAATGCCTGTTTTAGCCGTGGGCCCTGAATGCTCATTTTTTTGCCTATGCCAACATAGCGATGCATTTCCAACTAATAATGAGCGTGCGCTTCTTGCCCACCATATTGAACACTTAGGCGCCAGTTTAGTGCCCGAAAAAAAACGTGGCACCATTCTGTTTCTGGGCCATGGAATTTGACCCCAATACAAATGGAGTTTGATTTGTTTAGTGACTGTAAATTTGAGGCTCTGGTGTTATTCCTTACATGGCATAAACATACCGATTGTTATGAAACATCCTCCAATTTATCATGAGCAATGTCATGGGAGATCTGCTAAAATATTCAATTTCCTTTTTCATCTGTTTTTCAATAAATCCATTTGGCACGTAAAGCCTATAACAAGATCTGGTTGTTAGTGTAACTGTGCTGCTTTCAAGGATAAGGATAATCCTTGGGAGACTCAGGGTAGATCCAGTAGCTAGATATTTAAAGAAAGGTTTTCTGTTCATTATCCTCATTAACTGTCACAAACATAATACCTTCTTTTAGAAACATACCTTTAACCCCTCCAATCTCTCCATCTAGCCCTGATTTGTTCCATTTTCCCAGTGTTTCTTTGACTAGAATGGTCTTTGTACTCACTGAAGCCTACAAATTGGGGCAGACCTGTAATAACTAGGTCTGGGGCCGTCTGACTGTGCTTGTGCTCATACTCCTGGGAGCTCATTATAATATATTGAAATGACCTCGAATACCATAGGAGTGCCATGATTACCATCCCCATTACACAAAGAGTAGTTCACAACGATGTTGTCAGCAGAAGTGCTTTCCTTCGGACCTTTCAGCCTAGAGAAATTTTAAAACGTGATTGTTGGATTTAAAAGACAGCTTTTGGAACAGAGTTTTTTTTGCTGTGGATTAGAACAGAACTGGCCTCTCCTCTGATAGTCTGACGACTTGGGAGACCACCAGGAAATGTTTCTATCCCCATAGTAACAGGTTTGAAGCTACAGTTACGGGATTCCTTGCGAGCATTCCTTTCTTTGGTATTTTAATGGACACCACAAGATATTACCCCCCAAAAGAGGTTTACAGGCCTGCAGATCTTAGGAAGACCTCAGTTAGGTGTTGTGCTGGATGAGAGCACTCTTTACCAGCGAGGCTGTAGGAGAGCTGTCCAGCATCTGCATGAAGACCTGTGGCCAAGATCATTTGCCCGGACAGCTCTGCCTGTAGCTGTAACAGTTACCATGGTATTCATCTTTTATGCCACTAGCCAATTTCAAGCAGGCACAAGGGACCTGTGTAAAATCACTGGGTACCATCCGAGCACCCATTCATCAGGTCACTGACACCATTTTTAGGAGAGCTGGGGATTTCATTCACTTTGGTATGACTGCCAGGCAGCACGATGATACAGCCATACATTTTCATCAAGTTGCTGGGTTCCCCCAGGTGCAGGGTTCAATAGATGGCATGCGCCTCGCAGTGTGAGCTCCTACAGTAAAGCCCCTAAACATTCTGAATAGAAAGAGCTTCCACTCGCCGAACGTAGAGGTCGGGTGTGACCAGATGCAAAGAATTCTGAATGTCAATGCCCAATTTGCTGGAAGGCACCATGATGTTTTGTTCTCTGGAATTCTACCCTCCCTGATCTCTTAAAGGAAAAATCTTAAGTAACTGATCGCCTGAGGCCATTCGGTCCATCATGCCTGTGCCGGCTCTTTGAAAGAACTATCCAATTAGTCCCACTCCCCCATTCTTTCCCCATAGCCCTGCAAATCTTTCATTTTGAAGTGAATATCCAATTCCCTTTTGAAAGTTACTATTGGATCTGCTTCCACCACCCTTTCAGGCAGTGCAATCCAGATCATAAGGACATAAGAAATAGGAGCAGGAGTAGGGCATAGCGCCCTTCGAGCCTGCTCCACCATTCAATAAAATCATGGCTGATCTTCTATCTCAACTCCACCTTCCCACACTATCCCCATATCCCTTGATTCCAAAAATCTATCAATTTCTGTCTTGAATATACTCAATGACTGAGCCTCCACAGCTCTCAGAGGGTGGTGAATCTTTGGAATTCTCTACCCCAGAGTGAAGAAATTTCTCCTCATCTCAGTTCTAAATGGCTGACCCCTTATTCTGAGACTGTGACGCCTAAGTCATAACAACTCGCTTTGTTAAAAAATACATATATCATAATCCCTCTGCAAGAACAGCAGCTGAGGAGTGCTACAATGAAGCACATGTTTCAAGAGTTGTAATTGAGAGAACTATAGGGATCTTAAAGCGGCATCTCCAGTGCTTGGCCTGGGCAGCTTGGCATCACCACCTGTGTGGCATTTGTGTGGTGCTGTGAGAGGGATGGCCAGATACTTGGCATGTTACTATCCTCATACAGGTTGACTCTAGCTGGTACCAGTGTACTAGAATCTGTATCTGTTTGTTGACTGATCGATTGGTCAAATGGCTGCTATCAGATCTTGAAGGCCTTGAAAGACAGCTTCCTGTATCCCAGCCCCAAGTTTGATCCAGCTCCTTTTTGAAGAACTTAAGCAGACATCAACTGCTTGATGAATGAGATATTAACCCTCATATTGCTCTCCATAGTGCCTGGAGTATTCTCATTTCCCAGCTGTTATAGAGAGGAAATGAATCTCTGCCTCCTGGATTGCCCCAGGATTACCAGTCTTCCACAAGCTGATGGACCTGTGCCTGCGTTAGAGACAGGCCAGGCGTTCCCATGGAAATGAGGCAGAAGGGGACATTCCCAGTCCTGCCTCACTTGCATCTGCATGAGATCGAAGGGTGCCAGATACAGAAGTTAATAGTGGGCCTTGCACCTGGGATCCTTTCCGTTCAGAGGCATGGAGAGGTCAGGCAGCAAGGTGAAGAAGGCTCAAAGAGGGTAATTGATCCTATTTGTTTGCAGCAACCCACTGTACCTTTAGACCTGGAAGCCTTCTGGTTGCTGTTCTCCAGCTGCATTTATGTTCCTGCACCAAAATTCAGGCGCTATGATGCCTGGTCAGATGGAGCACATTTTGGATGTGTTCCATTTGCCCAGCGTCTGGACAAGGAAAATGGAGGCATTTTTGTAGCCATGGTTACCTCATAACATAAAATAACCTTGGCATTTTGGCCACAAAATTCCTCAAAGGTTCTGGGAGGAGAAACCCCCAGAAAAACAGCAGAGCGCTGTTGCTCCAGGTCTCTGCTATGTCAGGGAGTTTCCCAGTCAGCATGTAAGGGGCAGAACTTCTGTCCACTCCTTACAAGTCAAATAATCGCAACAAGATGGAACCAGGAGCAGGGACTTGCAACGCCAGGAGTTCCCACTCCTTAGGCTGGACTGAAACCCAGTGTATCATTGGAGGGCCAGTATGCCGAATTAGGTTGAGGCAATCTGGCCTCCACAAGAGCAGATGTGTGCCTCCACAAGGGCAGATGTGGGCCCCCTGGTGAGGTTCATGCCAGGCAAGCAGACTGGACCCCCAAAGTGAGCCAATTAAAATAAAAATCTGAGGACAAATCACCCTGCAGATTCTGATGGGATCAGCACCGACAGGCGTCACCTTGGCATAAACACTGGGATTGGGTCATGAGATCAAAGGTAGTCCAGGGTGCTTGGTCTGATTTGCACTCCCTTTTACATGTGGGGAAGCTCCTGACACCTACCTTCACAATGGCATGGCTGACATTGAAAATGCATCTAAATCTAAATCTTACCATTCTGTAGCAAGACATGTTCGAACTTCAGCACGGTGCACCATCGTACCCTATGTTATATTCTATTTCTAAAAATTGTAGTGGGTTTTACAGTAAAACTATTAAATTAAATAATCGCATTTTTAGCATTTGCCACCAAAGAAAAAATCAGTTGCAGCTGCTTTATGCTGAGGAAATAGATCTCATTTCCATTGGTATTGCCCCACAGATGTATTGCAGCCAACCAATAGTATCCATTTTCATTAACAAAATTACAACAAAGCAGACAAAAACACTTAATTAATGACCAATTTTACAAAATCTTACTCCTTTGTCTACCAGGAATACAGAGTCCCTTTAAAGCAATCTTTTAATCAAAAATCACAACATAATTCATTTACATTGATGTGAGATCTGGATCTTGCAACATGGGCCAATAGACATCATCGGACCCAGATTAATAAATATTAGTGAGGCACCGGGTGCCTCAGCTGTCTAAAAAAAAAAAAGTTAAGGTGGCAGAAGGTGAGAATCAAGTTTGAACGGAGCAATTTGTCTTTGCACGGCTATTTTAACTGCGTGCCTGTCCCATTCCCGCTGAGCAGGGTGGGTTAACATTCTCCCTATAAAGTATGTCTGAAGTAGGAACTTTTCATTTTTTTAAATATTTGTGCATACATGATAGCCTAGTTAGATGCACAGGATAAAAGTCATAGGACCATGTTTTTTTGGAGGGACTGTGCAAAAATACTCAATGTCACATTGTTTTACCGTACCGTGGTAAATATTTTATCATGAATGAAAGTGGTCTTGCTGCTCTGCTGTTCCAATTATTGTACTCTCTGTAATACTGCAGCATTGACTGATCAGTTTCAACACCTGAGTGTGTGTCTGAGTGTGTAGGCTTCTTTCTATGGGAAGACGAACACAGGATATTAAAATGCAATTTGTACAGATCTTTGCCTCCAGGTTCAGCATCTAGACACCTCCATCAAGCAGAAAATATGTGGTTTAATTTAGAAGCAGTGAAGCATGTAGACTTTCCTCAAGGGAACTGAGAGCTCTGATCTCAATATTTGCTGTCTCACTCCCATAGTGAGAATTCACAACACTTTGACAGGTTCCTTTAGTTTTACTCCTTTTGGGTGCAAATGCACATTGATGTCACTGAGAACAGAAAACAATGTTTATTTCCTTGAGTCAAGACAGCCTCTAAACCTTTCCTTTCAAGTTAAAGTTCAAAGCACAAATGGTGCTCACAGTGGCTTCACACTAAATGAAAGTAAGTAAGGTGATCAAAGGATATACCTTTGCCACCTTTGTTTTATTTTTAAACTTCTATAATTTCATCTTCTGTTGTTTAGCATATAGCTGATCTTTAATACTGATTTAACTATTCCAAATATGCTGTCCTTCCTAGCTTGAATTTCTTGTGGAGCTGATAGCAACTGCTTGAAATTAGTGCTGTCAGTCAAAATGCAAATATGAATGATAAATTGCCTAACATAGATGTGAGGGTGAATTTTAACTCCTGGACAGGAAGCCGGGGGAGCTAATGGCTTTTCAGCCGAAGAGTGTTCATGGCAGGCCTCAGCCTCAGCAGATTTTAATGGCCTGGCCTCATTTGCATCTCGCCGACCAGCTGCTTGCCCAAAATGGGCGAGAGGTAGCTGGCCGGCATCAGCCATTTCAAAATCGCAAGACTTTAGGCAGCTCACCAGCACCAAGGTATGTCATGGGGAGGATTGGTGCCATTTTGCGGGTGGGAAGGATGGGGTGGCTCCTGGGACAGCACAGATCCTGAATCTCTTTGTGAGGCCTGGAGGAGCATTTCGGAACATTTTTGACTTACCTTCAACCTTCTTCCCTACAGGGCACCCACACCCCACTCATTGCCTATGGATTCTATAGGCATGATCGCTAATCCTACCGTGCCAACCCATTTCAATTAACTGAGCTGTGTCCAATACCTTTGTGTCATTTAAAAAATTTAAATCATATCCTCCCCGTCCAAAATAATACTCTGAGGCCGGAATTTTGCCGCCACTTGGAGGCGGGACATCCGGCAAAATCGCAAAGATTTAAAGCGGGTCGGAAACCCGCTGTGATCCCGCCTCCAAACATTCTTCCCAGGTGTCGGGTCCCCGATTTGAGCATGGACCCGACACCTAGTGGTGGGAAGAGGATTATAGGCACTTAACTGCTTGTTAACAGGCAGTTAAGAGGCTTTTTGCAATTTTGACAGGTCTACTGTGGCCTTCCTGACGTCCAGACACCATGCCAGGTAAGTGTGGCGTGCTGTGGGTCTACTGTAATATTTCTGCATTGATGACAGCTGCAGAAGTGGTGTGAAGGATGAGTGGTGAGTTTGAGGTAAGAAAATGTTGGGAAAATCATGTTTAATGTATTTAGACTTTTCTGTAGGTAACAAGTTTGGAATTGTTTGTGTAGTCCCACCTCATTGGGAGAACCTCTCTCACCAGTGACAGATCGCTTCTGTAACCTCACCTGCAGCTGCCATCTGTTCTAACCTAAGGAGGGAGTCATTGGAGAGCCTGGGTACAAGGGCTCACCTTTGTACAGTGATTGTCAGTGCTTGCAGCACCTCAATGCTGTCAAACACTGAAAAATCAGCTGTAAAAAAACAAATTGTGCGTGGCTCCTTTAAGAAAACCAGCAGCTGACGCGTCATCAACTGATGTCATCTGACACCGGCTTTCTCTTAATTTGCCGGCAAGCCCGCAGGGCGGGCTTAACAAGGCCAGTTGACGCAAAATTGCGTCTGTGCGTCGGATATCGTTGGGGGCGGGATTGGAACCCGGAATTGGGCAAATACATGGCAGATGCAGTATAACGTGATGCTGCACTGGACACAGAGCATCAGCCGCTTACCAAATTGCTGGCTGGGAGGCCAGCAATGGCATCACCATGGCCAGACTTTCTTCACTTGATGCTGTAAACCCTGGCTGCCACATGATGCGCCAGGTTGACATCAGCTCCGTGAAGCATCCCTTTAATGTCCAAGCCATTTCCATGCACACACATCACTGAGGGGGGTGGGGGAGTTATGACTGAACAATCACTGGAACTCAGTAAGACACTTCTCAATGTGTGCTCAGATCTGTCCAGTAAGGGGTACTTTTTGAAAAAGAGATTTCACTGTATGACAACACATTACCAGAAACTTCACATGGACGTTGGCGAAACCTCTCAAGTGCCCACACTTGTGTGTTGTTCCGTTGGTATGCTTGCAGTAGAATGAAGGTGAGTGTGAGGGGTGGCTAGTGAGATGGGGAAGTGATAAAGTAGATAGAAAGGATTGGGTGGAGGTGCAAGGTAAGTTGGTGTCCTGGGGAGGTCTCTTCCACCCTTGGAAGGGAAGAGAGCCTCCCTGCATTCTGTGACTCCCTCATAAGCATATGGAGGGAGTCATTGGAGAGTCTGGGTGCAAGAGTTCACCTTTGTACAATGATTGTCAGTGTTTTCTGCACCTCAATGTTGTCAAACACTGAAAAATCAACTGTCAAAATAAAATTGTGCATGGTCCCTTTTAAGGAAACCGGCAGATGGCGCGTCATCAAATGACACCATCAGACTCGTTTCCTGTTAATTGGCCGGTAACCCCGCAGGGCGAGCTTAACAAGACCAATCAAGGAAAAATCACGTCTACAGAGTGGAGACAGCTGGGGGCGGGACTGGAACCCAGAAACCAGCTGACCCGCCCCCATCCCGACACCGTTGAGAAAATCGCGGCCTTCGTGTCTGTCTTCATGGAAGAACCCCACTATTTAAGAAAGGAGAGAGAGAGAAAATGGGGAACTACTGACCAGTACATCAGTAGTAGGGAAAATGCTAGAATCTATTATTAAGGACGTGGTTACAGGACACTTAGAAAATAATAATAGGATTGGGCAGAGTCAACACAGATTTATGAAAGGGAAGTCATGTTTGACATATCTGTTAGAGTTTTTTGAGGTTGTAACGAGCAGAATAGATAAGGGGGAAGCAGTGGATGTGGTTTATTTGGATTTTCAGAAGGCATTTGATAAGGTGCCACACAAGAGGTTATTAAACAAAATTAGGGTTCAAGGGATTGGGGGTAATATACTAGCATAGATTGAGGATTGGTTAATGGACAGAAAACAGAGAGTAGGAATAAACGGGTCATTTTCTGGTTGGCAGGCTGTTACTAGTGAGGTGCCACAAGGATCAGTGCTTGGGCCTCAGCTATTCACAATCTATATCAATGATTTGGATGAGGGGACCAAATGTAATATATCCAAGTTTGCTGATGATACAAAGCTAGGTGGGAATGTAAGTTGTGAGGAGGATGCAAGGAGGCTTCAAGGGGATATATACAGGCTACGTGAGTGGGCAAGAACATGGCGAATGGAATATAATGTGGAGAAATGGGAAGTTATCCACTTTGGTAGGAAAAATAGAAAAGCAGAGTTTTTTTAAAATGGTGAGAGATTGGGAAATGTTGATGTTCAGAGGAACCTGGGTGTCCTTGTACATGAATCACTGAAAGTTAACATGCAGGTACAGCAAGCAATTAGGAAAGCAAATGGTATGTTGGCCTTTATTACAAGAGGATTTGAGTATAAGAGTAAAGACGTCTTACTGCAATTATATAGGGCCCTGGTGAGGCCACACCTGGAGTATTGTGTACAGTTTTGGTCTCCTTACCTAAAGAAGGATATACTTGCCATAGAGGGAGTGCAACAAAGGTTCACCAGACTGGTTCCTGGGATGGGAGGGATTGTCCTATGAGGAGAGATTGAGTAGACTGGAGTTTAGAAGAATGAGAGGTGATCTCATTGAAACATACAAAATTCTTACAGGGCTTGACAGGGTAGATGCAGGGAGGATGTTTCCCCTGGCTGGGAAGTCTAGAACCAGGGGTCACAGTCTCAGAATAAGGAGTCAGCCATTTAGGACTGAGATGAGGAGAAATTTCTTCACTCAGAGGGTGGTGAATCTTTGGAATTCTCTACCCCAGAACGCTGTGAAGGCTCAGCCTTTGAGTATATTCAAGACAGGGATCAATAGATTTTTGGATATTAAGGGAATCAAGGGATATGGGGATAGTGCAAGAAGGTGGAGTTGAGGTAGAAGATCAGCCATGATCTTATTGAATGGTGGAGCAGGCTCGAGGGGCTGAACAGCCTATTCCTGCTCTTATTTCTATGTTCTTATGATTCAACTAGCTATCTATGCATTGTAGTAATTGTCCTATGATCCCATGTAATCTAATATTTTCAAAAAGCTGCTTGTGCGCTACTTCATCAAACACTCCTTTTGTATATCTTCATGCACATTCTGGTCACTTCCTCAAAGAAGTCAATCAGCTTAGTGAGGCAAGACCTAATTCCCTAAAGCAAGGCTGGGTTTTGCTAATAATGGCTGAATTATCCCAAGTGATCGTATATGATATCCAGCACATTATTGTTCCAATATTTACTTCGTACCGAGGTCAAACTCAGGAGCTTATCATTTCTAGGGTCCGATTACTTCCATTTCTTAATGAGACACATGAGCCTCACTCCTAGATGTCAATGAGCTATTGTCTATGTGGCTCACGTATGACCTCCCCATTTCACAGAGTTCTCACAAATGGCATGGGATTCTGCAGCACTCTCAGCCCTGAGTGCATTAATCTGAGCTTAAACAATTTCTACAGTTACTTCTAATGAAACAATTTTAGCTACACACTTATCCTGTAATACTAGGCAAATTATATTGTCTTCAAGTGTGAAAACAGAAGCAAAATAATCTATTTATCTTGCCTAGTCTGCCCTGACAAATCTCTCAAAGGACCAATGCCTAACATAACTGAAAAAAGTCTTGCCATTCCTACTGCAATTGTCCAATATAATTTTTTTTCTAATACTGGCTTTATCTTTCCTCAGCTATTTTTAAATACTTGTTCCTCCTTTCCTGGTAGTTGAAGCTTTGAGGATGTGATAAGCCACTACATTAATTCACGTTATTTCTTTACTGAGGGTTTGAAAACAATGATGACATAAAACTATTCTAAATGACAGTTGAATAATTACTCCGATTTCCCCCATGACAAGATTGTGCTATCGGGATTATTCTATTTGGATAGTTTCCAATATAGGATGTGTTCACTACTAAATATATACAACTACTTTATACAGAGCAGATTATTCAAAATTGATCAGAATTTTAAACCTTTTTACAGCCAATGAAAAATGTAAAAAATAGGTATGAATCTTTTCCAAAGGGTAGAAGAAAAGATGAGGATGCAAATTTACAATGTAAATTAATTGAAAAGTGAAAATCAAAAGACCTTGTGACACCTTGATCTTACTGCTTTCAATGGGCCATATTCAAAGTTGGGTGAATTAGATACTTAAAGAGAAGATATAGTCCATTATTGAATTGCCGCATAATCTTAAATGCTATCTGTACACCACTGGCATCTCTTGTTACCTTCACAGAAATCACAGAAACCCCACAGTGCAGATAGAGGCCATTTCAGCCCATCGAGCCTGCACCGACACATATCCCACCCGATCCCCGTAACCCCTACACCAACACATATCCCACCCTATCCCCGTAACCCCACGTATTTAATCCCCCTAACACTAAGGGTCAATTTATCATAGCCAATCAACCTAACCCGCACATCTTTGGACTGTGGGAGGAAACCGGAGCACCCGGAGGAAACCCACGCAAACACGGGGAGAATGTGCAAACTCCACACAGACAGTCGCCCGAGGCCGGATTCGAACCCGGGTCCCTGGTTTTATGCCAGCGAAAGTTTTTTCGAATAGGTCGTCTTCTGCTGTGACATCATAAATTTCAGCTCCTGTGACCTTTTAAGTCAGGAGTGCTGTCACCTTTAAAGGGATAAAAAGAATAGAGAAGATGGCAATAAAAGGAAAAGATTATCTGAGTTTTAGAAGAACTGGTAAGAAAAAAGAAACAGTAATGTAAGCATAAGAAGAAAGTTGGTTTATAGTGAGAAAACTAAGATGGGAAAAGAGAGAGATGGATTCTTGGAGATGCACAAGTATAGTTTATATATTTGCTCTCCTGTTGGAATTTGGCCTTACGTGATGGTGCAAAATATTCCTCAATCATTTTCCTGGCGTTTGCAACCAAATCCGTTGCAGATCCTACCAGTATGTGCAAATACTTTCAGATAATTCTTCAATTTGTGCGGAATTTCTGATGTTACAATGCTAACTGTTACACACAATTTTCACAGGAAGAACGGGTGGGTTGGAGGCGTTTATATCCCTCCTAGAGGTGAGGTCTATGAGCGTCTGCCATCTGTTGTCCACAGTTAGCATGTGCTCATGTGACTGGCGCATTTGCTGCTCCGTGCAGGTGGCCATACTTTCCATGGAACAGCACATTATCATTATCGCCATCGCCTGCGAGATGGAGGGATGGATTCCTCCATTCTCTACACATGTGCAGACTTCACGGCTGCAAAAGCTGCCAGAGCCTCATGCAATTGTTGCTGTCCCTCCAAGATCACCCTCTTTCTTGATAGCCCCAAGACTCAGCGTCTGCATACAGCTCAGCAGAGCTTGGAGTGTCCTCCGCCCAGGAGTCTCCACTGCTGTCCCTGTCAACACCATCTGCTCTTGCTCACTTGTGAATTGTGAGACACCAGGTAAGAACACTACTCTATCTTGCACAGGACCCACCGCGGTGCACGTATCTGCGCTGGTGCTGGGTGCGCTTGGGTCTGCTGATGGTGTGCCCTCAGAGGCTGGAGGCTCCTCTGAGGAGTCATCTTTCTCCTCCGGCTTGGGGGCGGAGGTGCACATAATGGACCTGTGGGAGAATAAAGAGATGATTTAGAAATGTTATATTAAGAATGGGTAACGTTACCATTATGCACATGGTGACATTTCACTGGCTGCTGCCATCAGTCACCACATGAGTGACTGCTGTATGCCATGTGGCTGTATGAGATGTAATTCTGTCACCAGGTTGCTGGGATGTCACCCTCTCTCCGTCTCCCACTGCCAGCAACTCTCGACACCTCCAGGGCCCCCTCCTCTACTGGAGTCAGTTGTGTCAATACTGGAGGGCTATCTCCGGTTCTCTGCCTCTCCCTGTTATTCTGAGCTCTTTTCTCCTGCAAGAAGAGAAAGAGAACTTTGAGTGAGAATGATGGAATGAGTGTAAGGAAGGTGTGGGTTACATCTGTAGAGGGTGACTATGAGGGAGTGGGGTGCCAATGCCAAGTGGCCTCCTTCTGTGGTGTTACTTGATATGATTGCATTAGGTTGAGGGTGAGTGCCAGGGGTGGTTAGTCAGATGGGGATGTGTGTATGTACGTAAAGAGAGAGGGATGGGTGGACCTGGAAGGTATGTTGGTGTGAGGAATGGTGTGCAGTAGTGGGCTTGGGAAGGCAGAGTGATGGGGATGTGATGACAGATACATCAGGATAATGTGGAAAACTGCCCAGGTATGTCCTGTCCACAAAAAGCAGGACAAATCCAATCCGGCCAATTAATCGCCCCATCAGTCTACTCGCAATCATCAGCAAAGTGATGGAAGGTGTCATCGACAGTGCTATCAAGCGGCACTTACCAATAACCTGCTCACTGATGCCCAGTTTGGATTCCGCCAAGACCACTCGGCTCCTGACCGCATTACAGCCTTGGTCCAAACATGGACAAAGGAACTGAATTCCAGAGGAGAAGTGAGAGTGACTGCCCTGGACATCAAGGCAGCATTTGACCGAGTGTGGCATCAAGGAGCCCTGATAAAACTGAAGTCAATGGGAATTGGGGGGAAAACTCTCCACTGGCCGGAGTCATACCTAGCACAAAGGAAGATGGTTGTGGTGATTGAAGGTCAATCATCACAGCCCCAGGACATCGCTGCAGGAGTTCCTCAGGGCAATGTCCTAGGCTCAACCATCTTCAGTTGCTTCATCAATGACCTTCCCTCCAACATAAGGTCAGAAATGGGGATGTTCGCTGATGACTGCACAGTGTTCAGTGCCATTCACAACTCCTCAGATAATGAAGCAGTCCATGCCCGCATGCAACAAGACCGGAACGATGTTCAGGCTTGGTCTGATAAGTGGCAGGTAACATTCGCGCCACAGAAGTGCCAGGCAATGACTATCTCCAACAAGCAAGAGTCTAACCACTGCCCCTTGACATTCAAAATGACATTACCATCGCCAAATCCCACACCATCAACATCCTGGAGTTCACCATTGACCAGAAACTTAACTGGACCAGCCACATAAATACTGTGGCAACAAGAGCAGGTCAGAGGCTAGGTATTCTGCGGCGAGTGTCTCAACTCCTGACTCCCCAAAGCCTTTCTACCATCTACAAGGCACAAGTAAGGAGTGTGATGGAATACTTACTCTCCACTTGCCTGGCTAAGTGCAGATCCAACAGCACTCAAGAAGCTCGACACCATCCAGGACAAAGCAGCCCGCTTGATTGGCACCCCATGTACCACCTTACACATTCACTGCCTCCACCACCGATGTACCGTGGCTGCAGTGTGTACCATCTACAAGATGCACTGCAGCAACTCGCCAAGGCTTCTTCGGCAGCACCTCCCAAACCCGCGACCTCTTCCACCTAGAAGGACAAGGGCAGCAGGCGCATGGGAACACCACCACCTCCAAGTTCCCCTCCAAGTCACACACCATCCTGACTTAGAAGTATATCGCTTATCCTTCATCGTCACTGGGTCAAAATCCTGGAACTCCCTACCTAACAGCACTGTGGGAGTACCTTCGCCACACTGACTGCAGCGGTTCAGGAAGGCAGCTCACCACCACCTTCTCAAGGGCAATTAGGGATGGGCAATAAATGCTGGCCTTGCCAGCAACACCCACATCCCATAAACAAATTTTAAAAAATAATGGTGAGTGGGGCATTGCACTCACCTTTCCTGACCTCATGAGATCATTAAATTGTTTCCTGCACTGGATCCACGACCTCCTGACCATATCCCTGCTGCTGAACTCTTCTGCTATCTCCAACCAGGCCCTTTCGGTATCTTTGGGAGGTCTCTTGCGCCTATCTTCAGGGAACAGCACCTTCCTGCGTGCTCTCACTGCCTCCACCAGATGCGTCACTGAATCTGGATGCAGCCTCTGCCTTTGTGTTTCCATCTTTTAACGTTTGGGACAGTACACAGACGTTTGTAATTGAGCTTGCACACTCCTTTAGCAACTTTCAAACGAGTTGTGTGCAAGGCTGCTTTAAATATGGGCGCTGGAAACAAGTCAGCAATTATGTCATCAGACCTGCTCCATTTAATTTGGCCGGGAAATGCGCATGACTGCTTTAAGTGGGACCATTAAGTTAAAGTCGCACTGAACAACACGCTAAGCAAGACATTGCGCTTGCGGCCCGCACACACCCAACTCGACTCCAAGGTAAAAATTCTGGCATTGGATTACTGTGAACAGTTCTGGTCTCCATTATTATATAAAGGGCGTGGAGACATTGGAGAAGGTGCAAACAAGATTTACTAGAATGACACCAGAACTGAGAGGTTATACCTATCAGGAAAGATTAAACATGCTGGGGATGGGGTTCTTTTCTCTAGAAGAGAGAGGACTGAGGGGTGACCTGATGGAGGTTTTTAATATTGTGAAAGGGTTTAATAGGGTCGATGTAGAGAAGATGTTTCCACTGGCGGGGAGACCAGAACTAGGGGCCGTAAACAATGTTTCCTCTAAATTTTTATTGGGCCATTTACGGGCTGTGCGGCCCATTCAAAATTCTGTGCGTGCGCAGTTTTTCCATTTAAAAACCAGTGAGCCGGCTGCGTGAGGGCTCCAGAGCGCCGCACGGTCATGCAGCTTTAAGGGAACATTGGCCATAAATATAAGGTAGTCACTAATAAATCCAGTAGGAGAAACTTCTTTACCCAGAGAGTGGTTAGAATGTGAAACTCACTACCACAGGGAGGGGAGGCTACTGTACAGCCCTGAATTGAAGTGCTGCATTCTGCACAGTTTTGCTATCTGGAGAGGAAACACCACGTAAACAGGGTCAGGAGGAGGGTCGTGAAGGGACTGAAGCAGACAATGAGGTTGAGATTCAGGGTTTGCCAGCGCCACTTGAGCAGCAATGTGGCCAGCAAATCTGCCAATTCTCTTCACATATAGAGGCCCTCCTGCACAAGCATTCCTGCATTATGCTGCCCGTGAACGGTCGCACTGACATGTTACACCTCATGCACTCGGAATGTACATCTAGTAGTATACTTAAGCAGAAAGGCCTAATGATGCAAAGGAACTCCAAATACCAAGTTTAAGTGCAAAAGTACACAGTTTATTTATAAAAATTAGGTGTGTCTTACAGATTTCAATAACCATCCAATTTGCACCACACTATTTCTCAACCCTATAAGGCCTGTACTGCTGTGGACTCTGGCACCGTGGACAGCCTCGAATAAGACATTTCCCCACTCACAGGAAAAGATTTAAGATAATATTCGTTATCCAGCTAAATCAATAATAAAGTGCAAAACTGTTGTCAAGAAGTAAACAGTCCTAATGTTCTGTGACAGTGCTGCCAGAGAAGGCAGTTACATTGTGCAGAGATTATAGTGATCAATGAGTCTCCTATAGCTTAGTGCGTGTAAATGGCAGGTTTTTTCTAAAAACAAACTAAAATATTTAGCACTTTGGTCCAAAAATCAATGCAAATAATTAAAAACACAACTGCAGCTTTCATCATTTAAATTTGTTCTAAATTCCTCTAAACACCCTCTCATTTCAGATGTGGACAGGACCCATTGGCTGGACTAATCCTTTTAGCAGAAACAAACAAATCATCATATTTCCTTGGTTGCTCACAACAAAAGAAATCAGTGATTTTCTTATCAATCTGCACTGATCTGATTTTAATGATGTACAAATGTAGCATCTGTTGAAGTAGTATTTCCAATGATTCATTCCTTTTGAATATTTATTAACAAAATCTTGCATCTGATCCTATAAATCAACCAATAGTGAAAATACGTGACCTATTTACATTTCCAAATGCATTTTTTTACACAAGTGTTTGAATGAATGTATGGTATGTGAGTGCCCCCTACTGTTAAATTGCAGAATTTCCAAATTAGTTATATAGCTCCCGGGCAGAAACCAACTGGTACAGGAATATTTTATGATGCCTCAATGGTTGTGGTGGAAAAAATGGCCTTTATTTCATTAAACTTCTGCAAGGTTAGCATGCCAGTAACATAATTGTATTCATTTCGCTGTGGAGATGACAACACAGCTATTATTTACTCTTTGTTTGTCGGCCCCTAGATTTGATGTGCTGTGCTTTTTTTCTTTCCCAACAGCCTGTCTGAATGTTGAACATTGAGGCAATAAATAAAAGAGAGTTATATACACAAATTAAAACAGTTTCTTGTATGGAGCTATTTGTTGGTGAGCGCATTATTGCTATATGTTATACTAATGTTTTTTACACACAAATTCATCCATTTAAAGCAACACTGACCTTTACAATCACATTTAATCACAGCGAGCATGAAAGCGATATTTAAATGTAATAAGTGTCCTTCCATTAGTACAGAAGATTATTTTTATATTTTATAATTTTCTGTAGCAATTTTTTTTGAATCAGTTTCAAAAAATGAGACAACTTTGGGTTTTTTATATTTTTCCGGAGAAGGCTATTTTTAAATAGCTGTTTTAATTTATTGATGTTTATTTTTCTAGTCAGCTTTAATATTTTATAAAGTGTCTCTTCCTTCCTGTACATTCTTTGCACCTGCTAAGATCCAAATATTATTTGGTTGATTAACCCTGTTTTTCCTATCAGAGGGCAATAACTGTTAGATGCTTTTCTCGTCCTCTGCCAGTCACCTAAGGACTGTTCTCTACTGGATATCATTTGCCAGGCGATACCAGGAACTGTTTTTATCATAGGTCCGTACATAGAGAAATGTTGGATTATTGTTTTTATCTTCACGTGGCAGTATTACTACTTTGTGTCAAAACAAACAGCAGTAGACCACAGATGTAAAACTGTCTGGCAATAACTTTAACCTTTTGAGATGCAGGAGGAACATCTTCAGAATAATTTAGTACATCTTGAAAAACCCTCAAGACTTGTATGTAATATAATGGCAATATTAAAAAGGCAAATCTGAGATTACTTAAACTTTCACGATATAAACAGCTGCCTTGGTCCTACTCTCTGAAATTCCCTCCCTGATTCTATCTCTACACCTCTTTCTTTTAAAAACCTTTACGACCAATCTTTTTGACCAAGCTTTTGGTCTTCCCTTCTAATCTCTCCCTTTCTGGCTCATCATCAGGTTTTCATATACCTTCTATGAATCACCTTGTGGTGTTTTTTTACATTACAGGGACTATATAAATGGAAGTTGTTGTTGATAAGATGATCAGTTGTCTGCTTAATTATGTGTTTATCCCCAAAACATATAACCGGTCTCCTATTTGAAGAGAGTATCCCATTGCTGTGAAATTTCAAAAGACTTGTTTTGAAGTACTTTGGCTTCATAAAATTTAAAGTCGTGCATTTTGAAACATATTAGAAAACGGTTTGTCTTCACAGTTGAAGGCTGGCAACTATCTTCAATAAAAGGACCTGCCCCTGGAGATACACAGGTTAGACATGCTGATATGCAAAGTAGGAGTTACCTGAGAAGCCTCCCTAGGTATAAGTCTGTAATTGGACTGCAGTTCCCAGCATACATAGCAGTGGTCAATGTACTTTTTAACGTGCAGCTGGCATGAAAATTTGGCATAACTGTGCAAATAGGTAGCGCTAGCTGCACACCTGAATCATTTTAAAGAGGTCCCAGCATGAATTTAAAGACGTGCCCGTGACCACAGCAACAGGCATGCAGGGCGCGCCCGATTTCAAGTGCAATGGAATTTCTAGGCCGGTTTATATTGGGAACGATCCTCCCCCTCAAGTCTGTGCAGCTACAGGGCCTGAGTTGTTAATGAGCCTACAGAGATGCCTCCACTGGGCTGAGAAGGCTGTGGACTCAGAGCTCATGGGTCCAGCAATGAAAAGGACATTCATTGGACATCATATTTATGTACAGGCGCTGAGGTCACTTTTCTAACATGTGCGGCATATGACGACGGTCTTGATTTGGTTTACAGGCCTCAAATACCGCAACATCAAGGAAGCTCTTCGTTGCAGAGATCAGCAGTGCATGTGGCAGCTACGCTGTAGATTGCAATCGACCCCCCGATAAGTGGTCACCCAGAACCTGGGCCTAGCCCCATTGATGTGACTGGAATTAAATGGCATGCAATGTTCCCGTTAGGCTGCACAGCCACGTAGCTGTCTGGAGGTCCCGTGCAGGCTCTTCAATGGGACATATCGCGGAAGGGCAAAATTGTGAATGGGTTGCACAGTCCTTTAAAGGGACCGCACACACAAAAAAAAAAAATTAGGGGGAACATTGGACATGAGGCTACTGTAATCCAAGGTAGCAGCACATGCCAGGCCTTTAGAAAAGCACATATAGGCACCCAGAGAAAACATGGTGAGGTCCCACCATCATAGATAAGTGTCCAGCTAGTTTGGTTCACACCATGTGACATTAAAAAGCAGCTGAGTGCATTGGACACAGCAAAGACTATGAGCCCTGACAACATCCCAGCTGTAGTGTTGAATACCTGTACACCAAAGCTAGCAGCTCTCCATGCGAAGTTTCAGTATCAGTACAGCTACCCAACAATATTGCCCAGGTATGTCCCTGTGGGAGACTACGGTCTCCCGCCTAAAGAAATAGGCAACACAGCGAGCTACAAGAAATAGGTCTTTACTCCAACTCTCACAATACAGTACTGAATTCGTAAAGCCCGCGAACCTGTGATGACTCACGGATTGGTCACCTGCTGGAACCTGATTGGTTTTCCTTCTCTCAGCAGCAGGCAAGTCTGAACATGCCTTATTCCTCTCACCTTGCAACTGTCTTGCGGGGGGAGGGGAATACAGCAGTTAAAAGGGGATTATACAGGTTTATCTACATACACACAGTGTTTCCCCAATCGCCCCCCCCAGAATCCTCGTTAACTGTAAAAGTCAGTCTCTGCGGAGGTTTCACCAAGCGGCTGTAGTAGCCATCTGGCGTGTGAGGAGAGCTGCCTGGGAGGTCGGCCGGTTGGTTCGTCGGCTGGTCTGGCGGCTGGTCTGCCGCGGCGAAGGTGGGGCGGTGGCCGGGAAGTAAGGTTCTGGCGTGTCTTGGTCCTCTTGTGGGGCCGCCGCCAACGCGGGAGGTCTGCTCCGCCGTGGGGGAAGAGCCGGACGAAACGGGAAGCTGAGGTCCAGGTGCGCCGGTTTGAGGCGGTCTACTGAAATAAGGTCCGGCTTCCCGCCGACGTCGATAAGAAAAGCTTTGTCCCCCGTCTCCAATACTGAGAAGGGGCCAGTGTATGGTGCCTGCAGCGGGCCTCTGTGCGTGTCCCGGCGCACGAAGACGAACTCCGCATGTCGTAAGTCCCGAGGCACGTAGGACGGCTGCAGGCCGTGTTGCGAAGTGGGCACTGGACGGAATTGCTGGGCCGCGTCCTGGTGCAGGGAAAGCTGTCTGGCGGCCGACCACGGCTCCGTTGTCAGGGGGAGGAAGTCGCCTGGTACTCTGAGCGGTTGGCCGTAGACCATCTCGGCCGCGGAGGTCCTCTTTGGGTGCGGTGCGCAATCCCAGGAGGACCCAGGGTAGTTTGTCGATCCAGCTGGTGTCGGCCAGGCTGGCGCGGAGGGAGGCTTTCAAGGAACGATGAAAGCGCTCGCAGAGCCCGTTGGCCTGCGGGTGGTAGGCTGTCGTCCTGTGCAACTTGGTGCCGAGGCCGGCGGTGATGGCATTCCACAAGTGGGAGGTAAACTGGGGGCCTCTGTCCGAGGATATGTCGGTCGGCATGCCGAACCGGGCCACCCATGTCGAGACGAATGCTCGCGCGACGTTGGCCGTGGTGGTGGAGGCGAGGGGAACCGCCTCGGGCCATCTGGTGGTGCGGTCGACGATCGTGAGCAGGTGTGTGAAACCGTGCGACGGCGGCAAGGGGCCTACCAGATCGACGTGGACGTGGTCGAAACGCCTCTCGGGCACCGGGAAACACTCCAATGGCGCCTTGGTGTGCTGCTGGATCTTAGCGCGCTGACACGCCACGCATGTGTTGGTCCAGTCTCTGACATCCTTGTGGAGTCCAGGCCAGACGAACTTGGCGGACATGAGTTTCTGAGACGCACGCATCCCTGGATGTGAGAGGCCGTGGATGATGTCGAAAACTCGCTTGCGCCAGGCAGATGGGACGACCGGCCTAGGCGAGGGGACTGAGACGTCGCACAGGAGGGTTGTGCCGGCTGCGTGGAAGTGGATGTCGGCCAGAGTGAGGCTGGTGGTTGACGTCCTGAGGGCCTGGATCTCCGCGTCGGCGGCCTGGTCTCTCGCCATGCTGGCGTAGTCGACGCCCAGGTGCACTGCGTGGAGCGAGGGTCTTGAGAGGCAGTCGGCCACCAAATTGTCCTTGCCGGCGACGTGGCGGTTGTCCGTGGTGAACTCCGAGATGAAGTTGAGTTGGCGCTGTTGGCGCGCGGACCAGGGTTCGGTTACTTTGGCCATGGCGAAAGTGAGCGGCTTGTGGTCCACGAATGCGGTGAACGGCCGGCCTTCCAGGAGGAAACGGAAGTGCCGGATTGCCAGGAACAGGGCCGGGAGCTCTCTGTCAAACGTGCTGTAGGCCTGCTCGTTCTTGCGCAGCTGTCGGCTGAAAAATGCCAGTGGCTGCCACGCGCCTTCGACCCACTGTTGCTGGACAGCGCCGACGGCGTAATCCGAGGCGTCCGTGGTGAGGGCGGTCTTGGCGCCCGGGATGGGGTGGGCCAGTAGTGTGGCGTTGGCCAAGGCGCTTTTGGTCTGGTGGAAGGCTGTCGCCATCTCGCTGGACCAGGTGAGTTGCTCTTTGCCCGTTTTGCCCCTGGTGGCTTTGTAGAGGGGGTGCATGAGTGAGGCGGCCTTGGGCACGAAACGGAGATAGAAATTGACCATCCCCAAAAATTCCTGCAGCGCCTTGACCGAGGTGGGCTGGGGAAAGTCCGCCACCGCCTGCACCTTGGAAGGTAGGGGAATGGCTCCCCTTGGCGAGATTCTGTGGCCGAGAAAGTCAATTTGGGCTGCTCCGAACTGGCATTTGGCCGGGTTGACGATTAGCCCGTGTTGGCTGAGGTGCTGGAAAAGAGAGCGCAGATGCACGATGTGCTCGGCCTTGTTGGTGCTGGCCACGAGGATATCATCCAGATAGACGAACAGGAAGCTCAGGTCCCATAGGACGGAATCCATGAGCCGTTGGAAGGCCTGTGCGGCGTTCTTGAGCCCGAAGGGCATGCGCAGGAACTCGAACAGTCCGAAGGGGGTGATGACCGCCGTCTTCTGGACGTCTGCGTGGTGGACGGGGACCTGATGGTAGCCGCGAATCAGGTCGACCTTGGAAAAGACGGACTTTCCTGCTAGGTGTGCCGAGAAGTCTTGGATGTGCGGAATGGGGTATCTATCGGGCGTGGTGGCGTCGTTGAGCCGTCTGTAGTCGCTGCAGGGGCGCCAGCCACCGCCCGGCTTGGGCACAATGTGGAGGGGGGACGACCAGGGGCTGTTCGAGCGGCGGACAATGCCCAGTTTCTCCATCGTAGCGAATTCTTCCTTGGCCACCGCCATCTTGGCTGGGTCCAGGCGTCTGGCTCGGGCGAACACTGGTGGTCCCGTAGTGGCGATGTGGTGCTCGATACCATGCTTGGCTGCCGCGGCTGAGAAGGTCGGTTGTGTGAGCCTCGGGAAATCTGCGAGTAGGCGGGCGTAGTCGTCATCCGCCGGGGCAGAGCAGGACCCGACGAGGGCCGGGCTGTTGCTCTGCTGGCAGGCCAGTGAAGCAAAAGGTGCTGCGTCGATCAGGCGCCTGTCGCGGACGTCGACCAGGAGTCTGTGGGCGCAAAGAAAATCGGCGCCCAGCAAGGGATGTGCCACCGAGGCCGTCACGAAATCCCACGTAATTCGCTGGCTGTTGAAACAAACCTCGGCCCGTCGCTTTCCAAAAGCAGCGATGGCTGCGCCATTTGCCGCCACGAGGGGTGGGCCGCTGCAGCCTGCCTGGATGTCGAGCTGGGAGGCAGGAATTATGCTGCATTGGGCTCCGGTGTCGCAAAGGAATCTGCGCCCTGAAAGGGAGTCGGTTATGTACAACAGTTTACCTGCGGTGCCGATGGCCATCGTGGCGGCGGGGGTGCGGGCGAGCGGGCCTAGACGGCGGCGCGGCGCTGGCGCGTTGGGCCGGGCGGCCATCTTGGTTTGATCGAAAGAGCAGGGTGCTCTGCAGCGTTGGGCCTTGTGGCCGAAACGCGCGTGGTAGTAGCATAGTTCTGCGGCCTGGCGTGGCGGCGTGCACTCGGTGGTGTCGGGGAGCCTCGCGGCTGCACAGCCGAGTTGGGCGACGGCGAAGACTTTGTCCGCGGCGGCTGCCAGTTGTACGCAGTCCGTGATCGGGGACCCCGCGAGGGCAGTCTGTACCTGCTGAGGAAGCAGGCTGAGGAAAAGGGCCCAAAACAAGAAGCACTGCGGTTCAGAGCCCAGGAGCTCAAGCATCCGGCTCATCAACTGGGTCGGGGTAGAGTCGCCGAGGCCTGGTAGTGAAAGAAGCCTACGGGTCCTCTCCTCCCCGGACAGACCGTAAGCCTGCAGCAAGCGGCCCTTAATGGTTGAGTACTTGCCGGTCTGTGGTGGGTTCCCCAGCAGGTCGAGAACTTCGGCGGCGGTAGAGCTTGCTAGTGCTGAGACTACGTGGAGGTACCTTTCTTCATCGTCTTGCACCCTGCGAAGGGTGAATTGGGCCTCCGTGTGCGCGAACCAAGCTGGTGATTGGTGTTCCCAGAAGGTGGGGAGCTTCAAGGACGCGGCACTGGCCGACATCGGGCTGCTGCTGGTTGCCGTCGGGTCGTTGCTGGCCTCTGTAGGGCTACGTGAGTCGGGGGCTTCGGCTGCCGACATTCGGGTCACCAATGTGGGAGACTACGGTCTCCCGCGTAAAGAAATAGGCAACACAGCGAGCTACAAGAAATAGGTCTTTACTCCAACTCTCTCAATACAGTACTGAATTCGTAAAGCCCGCGAACCTGTGATGACTCACAGATTGGTCACCTGCTGGAACCGGATTGGTTTTCCTTCTCTCAGCAGCAGGCAAGTCTGAACATGCCTTATTCCTCTCACCTTGCAACTGTCTTGCGGGGGGAGGGGAATACAGCAGTTAAAAGGGGATTATACAGGTTTATCTACATACACACAGTGTTTCCCCAATGTGGCAATGCCACATCCCATCCACAAAAAAAGGACAAATCTAACCTGGCCAATTACCACCCTATCAGTCTCCTCACAATCATCAGTGTAGTGATGGAAGGAGTCATCAATAGTGCCATCCTGCTCACTGATGATCAATTCAGGTTCTGCCAAAACTGCTTGGACCTCATCACAGCCTTGATGCAGACCTGGAAGGAGAGCTGAGAGTAGCTGTCTCCTTTTATTCATTTATGGGATGTGGGCATTGCTGGCAAGGCCAGCATGGCCAGCATTCATTGCCCATCCCTAATTGCCCTTGAGAATGTGGTGGTGAGCCGCCTTCTTGAACCGCTGCAGTCCGTATGGTGAAGGCACTCCCACAGTGCTGTTAGGGAGGGAGTTCCAGGATTTTGACCCAGCGACGATGAAGGAACAGCGATATACTTCCAAGTCAGGATGGTGTGTGACTTGAAGGGGAACTTGGAGGTGGTGGTGTACCCATGTGCCTGCTGCCCTTATCCTTCTAGGTAGAAGAGGTCGCGGGTTTGGGAGGTGCTGCCGAAGAAGCCTTGGTGAGTTGCTGCAGTGAATCTTGTAGATGGTACACACTGCAGCCACGGTACGCCGGTAGTGGAGGGTGTAAATGTTTAAGGTGGTAGATGGGGTGCCAATCAAATGGGCTGCTTTGTCCTGGATGGTGTCGAGCTTCTTGAGTGTTGTTGGAGCTGCACTCATCCAGGCAAGTGGAGAGTATTCCAACACACGCCTTACTTGTGCCTTGTAGATGGTAGAAAGGCTTTGGGGAGTTGGGAAGCGAGACACTCACCGCAGAATACGTAGCCTCTGACCTGCTCTTGTTGCCATAGTATTTATGTGGCTGGTCCAGTTACATTTCTGGTCAATGGCGACCCCCCAGGATGTTGATGGGGGATTCGGTGATGGTAATGCCATTGAATGTCAAGGGGCGGTGGTGAAACTCTCGCCTGGCACTTCTGTGGCACAAATGTTAACTGCCACTTATCAGCCCAAGCCCGAATGTTGTCCAGGTCTTGTTGCATGTCTTCTACATCAAGGCAGCATTCAATCAAGTAAAGTACCAAGGAACCCTAGCAAAACTGGTCAGTGAGGGGTCAAAGAGAAATCCTTTGGAGTCATACCTAACACAAAGGAAGATGGATGGGGTTATCAGAGGCCACACATCACAACCACAGGATATCATTGCAGGAATTCCTCAGGAAAGTGTCCTCAGCCCAACTATTTTCTGCTGCTTCACCAATGGCCTTCCCTCCATCATAAGGTCAAGGTCAGGAGTGGGGTTGCTTGCTGACAATTACAGTGTTCAGCTCCAATCACAACTTGTCAGATAATTAAGCAGCCCATGCCAACCTACAGGAGGACCTGGATAAAATTCAGACTTGGGCTGACAAGTGGCAGGTAAAATTTCTAGCAGAACCCATTTGTTTCAGTTAGATTCTCATTCGCCCATTGCCAGGCCTCATCAACATGCCACTGGCTGATTTCTCGCCTAAACTGATGGGAATGGGTGGGGAGCGGCTGCTGGCCTGCAGAATTATGGGCACCTGCTGGCACTAAGGTAAGTGTGAGGACTGAGGTTCTAGCAGATGGGACAGAGGGGGGGGGGGGGGGGGGGAGTCCAGGATAGGGGAGACCTAAACTTTCCTTGTGGGGCCAAGAGAAGCAGGAGTGCCAGATAGGAGGGTCGATTTGAACCCTACACGTTCAGCAGAAACCAGGCGGGTAGACAGTTAAAATCGACTAGGTGACTTGCCCGCTGATGTCCCGCCTGGATCACATTATTGATCTTAATTTATTCTGGAGTACTCCTCCAGGCTCCACAAAGGAAAGTAAAAACCGTACTTTGAATGGATTCTTCTGCTTCCCATCCTCTTCTAACTAGAGTTCACTAAACTAGGCTTCCCCGCTCAGGTCAGGTTTAAAATAGTGGTTAGGGCTCAATGACATCATTGCACCCTGATCTGGATATTGAAAGAAGTCCCGCTGGCTTAAGGCAGGTGCATTTGCCACCCACTCAGAGGAACAAGTTAAGATCAAAGACAGTGGGATCCAGGCGGGACATCAGCGGATAACTAACTCGGTTGATTTTAACTGCCAACCAGCCTGGTTTCCACTGGACGGGAAGGATTAAAATCAACCCCCATATATCGCCTTTCCTTGCTCGTTGTTAGGTTAACGTTCTGGAATTACCTACCTAATACCAGTGTGGGAACACTACCATCTCAAGAAGGCCCACCACCACTATCTCAAGGAGAAGGCCCACCACCGCTATCTCAAGGAGAAGGCCCACCACCACTATCTCAAGGAGAAGGCCCACCACCACTATCTCAAGGAGAAGGCCCACCACCACTATCTCAAGGAGAAGGCCCACCACCACTATCTCAAGGAGAAGGCCCACCACCACTATCTCAAGGAGAAGGCCCACCACCACTATCTCAAGGAGAAGGCCCACCACCACTATCTCACGGAGAAGGCCCACCACCACTATCTCAAGGAGAAGGCCCACCACCACTATCTCAAGGAGAAGGCCCACCACCACTATCTCACGGAGAAGGCCCACCACCACTATCTCAAGGAGAAGGCCCACCACCACTATCTCAAGGAGAAGGCCCACCATCACTATCTCACGGAGAAGGCCCACCATCACTATCTCGAGGAGAAGGCCCACCACCACTATCTCACGGAAATTAGTGATGGGCAATAAATGCAGCCTTATCAGTGCCGCCCACATCCCGAGAGTAAATTCAAAAAAGATAATGCAGGTTCCTTTGGCCAAATGCTCAAGAAGATTTGAGTTGTAGATTTCTCTAGAGCTGCTATAGAGCTACATTGTGTCAGCTCACAGGAAGTGCACTGGAGCCAAATATGTCCATTTAGTTCCCAGAGCTAGTGAGAGGATCCATTCAGTACCACCAAGGAGAACCAATTAGACTTGCCTCCTTGAGACTGGTTTAAGTAACACGAAACCTTGGGACTCAAACCGTTGCCTTTGATAACTTTGCACTGAAATCTTGTGATAGCATTGGCTTTCTACTTGTCAAACATTCACCTCTTTTTTTCCTTGATAGATTATAATGGAGCAATACAGAAAATTTGCCTGGGTGGCCTGGTTTACAGAGATTTTCATCACTGTCAGCATTACTGTTTCTTTTCTGGTGCTTGGATCTGCAATGAAGCATACATGTAGGTCAACTTTTCTAGATATTTTTGAAGTTTAAATATCCAGGAATTTAGTTATAGCTAGTAAACTATCATATATATTTTTTAACTCTCAATTCAGGATTCTTACTCTTTAGGAATCAGTTTATGTCAGGTAATTTCTATTACTTTTTGAAACTGTAATTTTATTGATTACGTCTCTGTTCAGCCTCTGGGACATTTTTCCATATTAAAGCTGCTATATAACTGCAGGTTGTTGTAATAAACTATTTTGTAGGATAAGGCCCCCTGCATGTTAGATAACAGGATACAAAGACAGACTTTTAGAGAAAGTTCTAAGCTGTAAAAAGTACCTTAAAAAAAAAATGCCGTGCTTGTGAATTAAAAAAGTTAGCATGCAGAGCAAATGGAGTCTACCTAGCCACCCAGCCCCATCCAGTCCAATGTCATCCCAGCCACCACATCATGATTTTTTTTTTGCACAAGTTTAGAGTTTTTTTTTCATTAAAGTACATTGCCATTGGGTTTGGAGATGTGCTGAAATAATATAAAAAGTTAAAGTGGAGAATATTAGAAATTTAACATTCGTGAATAATCACCAAATTGTAGCATATTATTACAGTTGCTCACAACATTGTTCTGTGTGGAGATCCAGATGGATTATTTAGTACGAATAGGTTGTAGAACAAAGGAATAATGCACCAAACATGTTAATGGTATAAAATGTTAATCTGTAGACTGGCACCAGAATAATGAGCAGCATACAGGCCTCTTTCTCTTCTTTTCTGTCCCCACCCCACCAGAAAATTAGCAACAAGTTGTACAATAGAAAAGCTTGCTCATTAATGTGATATTTTGACAATATTGAAATGCCATTCATATCAAACATATTCCAATAATATTGGACACAAGCCACTGGAAGAACAAATTACTCCACTGCAGCTGTGAATGTAAATCTGGTAGACAAGCATAAAAGGTCTAAATTCACCAATTAGACAATGAGCCTCATTAATTACTAAATCCACATATAGACCTTGAGAATTAGTAAACTCGGATAGAAAACCTCAGTTAGCAAATTATGGCTATAGATCCGATTCGTGAATGCTCTGCCAGTGAGTCGGGTATTTTATGTTAATTGTATACAGCGTATTATTAGCATTGTGTTGGGCTTTGTGACTAACCAAATTAACCATCGACATGTACAGAGTTAGCAACTATGCTTTTGGCGGAACAACCCAAAATATATATTTACCACTATTTGGTTTAATCTGAACTCAGGATGTCATAACAGCAAAATGGTACCACATCAGAGTAATAGAATCCAGGCAAATAGATTCACAGATTCACAGAATTCACAGAAACCCCACAGTGCAAATAGAGGCCATTTCGGCCCATCGAGCCTGCACTGACACATATCCCACCCGATCCCCGTAATCCCTACACCAACACATATCCCACCCTATCCCTGTAACCCCACGTATTTAATCCCCCTAACACTAAGGGTCAATTTATCATAGCCAATCAACCTAACCTGCACATCTTTGGACTGTGGGGGGAAACCGGAGCACCCGGAGGAAACCCACGCAAACACGGGGAGAATGTGCAAACTCCACACAGACAGTCACCCGAGGCCGGATTTGAACCCGGGTCCCTGGCGCTGTGAGGCAACAGTGCTAACCACTATGCCACCGTGCTGCCATAATGCCACAGATGTGGAAGTACAAGTCATATCCTTTTCATTCCTGGCTTTAGTGAACAAATTCAGATGTTTACAGATGATCCTTCCGGAATTAATAGTAGTAATTACACACAATGTCCAATTTAAACTGTTAAACACTTCACCAGGATGAACCACATTCAGTGCAGAAGCACAGAAATTATTCAGTGTGTCAAAATTTAATTAGGGTTTACTTACATGTATAATTACACAGTTCACAGCTAGAATAGCAGCAATGGTGATGGTAATGAAATAAACGTGAGAGTTTTTAAACAGGTGTTGGCGTAAATATTCACCTGGTAATTTCCTGCAACAGTGATATTGGTGACAAATGTCATAAGTTAGACCATTGTGTGCCCCAACCGCCAGCAGAGAGTTTACAACTAAACTTGCTGGAAAACTGATTGAAATATACTGCAACAAGCATATGGCCATTGCAATTTTTACCACTCCATAGACAATTCCTGCTACCCTCATTTAAAACTGATACTTTAACGTTAATAGTTTATATTTATTCGTAATATTAAGTAATTTTAGCGCAGTTAGTTTTTCATTAACACCCTATAGATAAACATTTTGCGAACATTTATACATTATCTGCATTTATTAATAGAAGTTTATGGAAATAACTAAAAGCAAATATAAGATACTTTGTTATTTCACTTTTATTCACTTCCTCCTGGTGATGAAAATTAAATAAAATTGAAAACCTTGTTCTTCAGGATCTGAAAGCCTGTATTTGAACTACAACTGCTAACTCTGGACATGTCGATGGTTAATTTGGTTAGTCACAAAGCCCAGCACAATGCTAACAATACGCTGTATACAATTAACATAAAATACCCGGCTCACTGGCAGAGCATTCATGAATCGGATCTGTAGCCACAATTTGCAGAGGTTTTCTATCTGATTATTTCGCAGTCACCCATTACGAATCTATAATAAACGCGAGATGGTGTTTTAGGTTAAAGTACTTCCGTTTTGCATCAAAGAAGAAACTTAACTGTTGGACCTGAAATTGTGGTTGGCGGCTCTCCACAGGCGAATGCCTCAGAGCTGCGAGGAAAGTACGCACCTACCTGGTGCCTCCATAACTTCGGACTCTTGCAGTCCTGGGCCTGCGAAAATGGCTACATATCCCAGGGGCGCAGGTGGTCTGCAAACGTCCCTGGGATCACAAGGCTGTCCCAAACAAACAAAAAGGGGGCTTCCCAATATACTTATGGGGATTCCATTTACTTACAGAATCCCCATAAGCATACTAGGAATGACATAAAAAACACACTTTCACACAACCTAAATAAAAAGAAATCACCACATATTTAAAATTAATTAAAATACAATTTAATTAAATACTTAAAACAATTACATTTTTTGAAAAATAAATGTAAACATTTTTAAAGGGGACAAAAATAATAAGGTTTTTGAATGTTTAAATGATTTTTTTAAATTTATTTTAACATTTACTTTAACCCTTACGCAAGTAAAAGGCGGCCCTATACCTGCTTTTACCAGGCGTAAGAGTTTTGTGGGCATTCGCTGGGCAGTAGTTGGGCAAATAGCATAACCCTGTGCCAGCGAATGTCCATTTCCTGCACATGTGGATGATCCGTCAAGCTGAAACTTGCTAGATCCCAAGTTCTGGGTTTTCGTGCATGCAGAAACCCGGAACTTGTGATGTACTTATGACAGCGTACGCAGTCATAGGCCCTGTAAAATCCGGGCCAATGTTTCAAATAGATTTGTATTGACCAAACATTAGATGGATACCATTTATTAAATGGAAGAAACTGAATTGCTTATCGCCACCATGTATAAATGAGGCTTCAAAACAGAATTGGAGGATACCAGTCCTTTCCCAATCCCCAATAGTAATCAACGTTTATCAGCTTTTATTACTTGCAAGTAATAATTATTAAATTTGATTGTAACTAAGCTGATCTGACTTCACAATCTTTATTCCTTTCCCCATCTGCAAAATACCACTTAAGTACCTGAGAGTTTCCAGATCATTTGTTGAGTCTATTTGTAATTATTTAAATAAAATGTCCCAAGTCGATCTATTAGCTTTCACAATTTAAAGCAGAAATTGAAAAGGTGTACTCTGTTTACCAGTTAGTTCTGTTCTTAACTCCTTTGCTCCTGCACTTTAGATATAATTGCTGAGTTAGAGAAAATGTAAATCGATACAATTTGTATTTTTTGATAAATGTTCGGGTAATTTCATCAAACCAACAACCTGTATTACATTAAAATCAGTCTACGTGCAGCCATCTCTGGCTGTGAAATCGATGCAAAGTATTTCACCTTTGTTAGTGACAGGGATTAGCTGCTACAAATAGCAACAGGAATCCCCCAGGATAGTTTCATCATAACAATGAATGATTGAGAAAAAACAACGTTGGACTGAAGCAGGTTGGGGACCCAATTAATTTCAGGCCATTTCTAATGTTGAACAAAAGTGAAGCAAATTTTATTAGATTAATAGGTCCATGAAACTGGCATGTCATACTGATGGGGAATATTCTAATCCAAATATGAAGAGGTGAGGCTAGTGTCGTCTAAGAGTCCTTCAACTTTGTGACTTTAGGGACTGATATCTCTGTAAGAGCTTTTGCTGCCCTCTCCAGCCCAGTTTTTATATAGTTTTACTTGGTATTGATTAAACATAATTTGTACACACATTGATACAAATGTTGAATTATCTTTTTTGGCATTTATTTATTCTTGAGATCAATTTATTTTAGCTGAATAAACTTTTGAAGAGGCAGATTACCAACAATCGATGCTTAAAAAGAAACATAGTTAAAAAAATACTTTACAGCGTCGTTAATAATACTTTTTTATTGACATGACAATGCAATGGTTTAAGAACCTGTCTTTGAACAAGTCCCAATCATCAAGCAAAATGCATATCTTGTAAATTAAATCAGAGAATGCATTTAAAATCAATAAATCATGCCGCTGCCAGGTCTCCAGCACCAACATTTTTCAGTCTAAGTGGCAACGGTGAAAAGCGGGTGTTAATTCAGGAAATTCATGATCACCATTGATTTTAATGGTAGGTGGAGCTATGATAATTAAATTCTCACCGTTTCAGCGAGGGTAACGGCAAAAAGTCCCACGAAATTATGCAATGGTGTAAATAATGCCATAAGTCACTTGCACAATAAATTCCTGGAACTTCTGCACTAGAATATTGGCGCACATCGTAGATGCACCATTGTTAAGGTGCAAATTTTCAGGAAATTATTGGAGCATATATTTCTCCCCAGTAATGATTCAGATCATGAGCTAAATCCAGGGTAAACTCAGCAGCATCTCAGTCGGACACTTCAACTTCTCCTCAGTTTGTTTACTAATTCTGTTCAGGAGACCCTAAGCTTTTCCTGCAAAGGAGCATGTGAACTTGTTTCCATGTATAATAGTAAACATAAACAATATATAACGATATTATCTCAAACAAAATGATTGCTAAGTCAGGCTTTAAAGTAGTAAGTACGGAGATATCTGTGTTCATTAGTTTGACTTGTAACATACTACCTGTACCATCAAATTGAAAATAGTAATGCAATTTGAAGTGATCACCGGTATTGATTATGTGTTAAAATCTGAAATTCTTGTAGTATTTGCCTTGACACTTAAGCCATTTTTTTCTTTCTTTCCTATGATCTTTTTCCTGCAGTAGAAGGCTGGGTGGATTCCTTCTGGGACAGAAAATGTGAGAATGCTTCTGAACAGTGTGAAAAGTCTTGCTTGCAACTAATTAAGATTGGCGGTTTGAAAAGGTAAAGCAACAGTTCAATCTTAAATAACAATTGTAAGACAGTTAAAAAGTAACTGCTCAGAATTGTGATAAAAAAAATTGCCTGTTACTGGTTCACAAAACATCAGAGAGGTAAAGGCAATACCATGTCAAAGAAAGAAAACAAAAGACTTGCATTTATATAGGGCCTTTCACGACCACCAGATGTCCCAAAGTGCTTTACAGCCAATTAAGTCCTTTTGAAGTGTAGTCACTATAGTGATGTAGAAAACGTGGCAGCCAATTTGCACACAGCAAGCGCCCATAAACAGCAATGTGATATTGACCAGATAATGTTTTTTTAAATGATGTTGATTGGGGGATAAATATTGGCCAGGATAATGTCCCTGCTCTTCTTCGAAAGAACGCCATGGGATCTTTTACGTCCACCCGAGAGAACAGACGGGGCCTCGGTTTTACGGCACCTCCGACCTAGCGTCAGCCTAGATTTTTGTGCTCAAATCTCTGGAGTGGGACTTGAACCCACAACCTTCTGACTCAGAGGTGAGAGTGCAACCTTCTGACTCAGAGGTGAGGGTGCAACCTTCTGACTCAGAGGTGAGGGTGCAACCTTCTGACTCAGAGGTGAGAGTGCAACCTTCTGACTCAGAGGTGAGGGTGCTACCAACTGAGCCACAGTTCATATTCAAAACCACCAGAGCCTCCAATATGGATTTTTCATTAGAAGTACCACAAATATAGGAAGCACAAAATAAAATGTATAGAAAATAGAAGATCTTATCAGATGGTTTCTTCATTCATTTCCATTTTGCTACTGTCAATGAAAATAAGGTATTGACTTTTGTTATTCACATTGGAATAAATTAGTTTATTTGATTTTTATTGCACTAAATATCAATCATCCAAATATTTGTAAAATGAAAGTCAGTTTATTTCTTTTTAGACCAGTAAGTTACATAAGAACATAAGAAATAGGAGCAGGAATAGGCCACTTGGCCCCTCGAGCCTGCTCCACCATTCAATAAGATCATGGCTGATCTTGGGCTCAAAGCCACTTCCCTGCCCGCTCCCCCATCACCCTTCACTCCCTTATCTTGCAAAAATCTGTCTATCTCCACCTTAAATGTATTTAATGACCCAGCCTCCACAGCTCTCTGGCAGAGAATTCCACAGATTTACAACCCTCTGAGAGAAGAAATTCCTCCTCATCTCAGTTCTAAAAGGGCGACCCTTTATTCTAAAACTATGCCCCCGAGTTCTAGATTTCCCCACGAGGGGAAACATCCTCTCTGCATCTACCTTGTCGAGCCCCCTCAGTATCTTATATGTTTCAATAAGATCACCTCTCATTCTTTTAAATTCCAATGAGAATAGGCCCAGCCTGCTCAATCTTTCCTCATAAGTCAACCCTCTCATCTCTGGAATTAACCTAGTGAATCGTCTCTGAACTGCCTCCAATGCAAGTATATCCTTCCTTAAATAAAGGAGACCAAAACTGTACGTAGTACTCAAGATGTGGACTCACCAATACCCTGTACCGTTGTAGCAGGACTTCCCTGTTTTTATACTCCAACCCCCTTGAAATAAAGGCCAACATTCCATTTGCCTTTTTGATTACTTGCTGTACCTGCATGCTAACTTTTTGTGTTTCATGCACAAGGACCCCCAGGTCCCGCTGAACTGTAGCATTTTGTAATCTCTCTCCATTTAAATAATAATTTGCTTTTTTATTTTTCCTGCCAAAGTGTATAACCTCGCACTTTCGCACATTATACTCCATCTGCCAAATGTTTGCCCACTCACTTAGCCTGTCTATATCCCTTTGCAGATTCTGAGTCCTCTGCACAACTTGCTTTCCCACCCATTTTTACTCAGATTAAAATATTCTATTTGGTATCATTTAATAAAACTGCTCATTTAAGAGATTTAATAAATCCCTTTCAGAATTTATAGCCGTCAATAAATGTTAAAAAAAAATACTCGTGCCACGAGGATGTGCTGTGGACTCCAGCTGTTTAATCACCATTTCACTACTAATCCCCATTTTCCCCATCATCTAAAATTTAGCTCCCACCCAATGTTCCCTGTAATTTTTGTTGGCCCTGCGCGGCCCCTTTAAGGGGCAGCACGAGGCATTCCCAATACCGCAAATGCACAGATTTTACATTGAAAAGCCGGCTGCGTGGGTTCCCTGGAGCGCTGCATGGCCACGCAGCTTACAGGAAACATTGCTCCCACCACTCATCTATGGATATATGATTGATATCTAGTCCACATGATATTTGTCATTTTACGTTTTCTGAAATATGACCAAATTCGTAAAAGAAATCGCAAGAGTTTGAAAGGGGGAGTAATGAAAGATTAGGCAGAATTTCTCTGCAGTAATCAAGATATTTAAAAACAAGTTAGATATAAGTATAGTGGAGGATCAAAATTATATATTGCAAATTAAAATTAAAATACATTTCAGAACAGTGAACAATAATAAACATCGTAGGTGCACTTTATTTTATATTGAAATTAAAGGTTAGAAACAAAATGGTGATTAAAAAAAACTGGAATCCGTAGCACAAATCTTCTCCTAATTGGGCACTAAATGGCAGTCTCACTCATAGGCCATGGGATTGTTGGTGTGGGAAGTGGAAACATTCAAACTGTTGCAATAGAGGATGCACTTCTGAAGTTGGGACTAAGGCACATTAATGAACAGAATAAGAGCAGCTTCACTCTCCAGTTAGCTGAGCATTTTCACATCTCGATGAGCACAAAATTGACACATAAAATCAAAAAGATTGCTAACATTTTTCACAGCTCATTATATACCAGAGTAGGACCAGAAGACCAGGAAATGGCTAATTGAGTTATATATATATTAAAAAAGTCAGACACATAGAAATTGGGTCACGCCTGATTTCAGACACAGACCCAATGGCAACCACAAAATTGGCGTGTCATAACTGATGTGCAAGAGAACCACGCAAAATTGGTCCTCTTGCATCATCAGGACGCAACCGTGATCCTCGGGACTTCAGTCGCACTCTAAGAGGCGGTGCGCCAGTCATGATGACAAAGCTCAGGTGGTGGAGATGCCAGCATCGGTCATAGGGTGAATCCGGGAAGTGGAGGGTGGGGGAGTGGAAGGGATCAGGAAGGCTTGGAACGGTGGCTGGCAGCAGCCTGCAGTTTTAATATGGAACCATGAGGAGCAGGAATGTTGACCACAGAGAGGGCAACAAAAAAAATAGGAAATGCAGGAGGAACATTTTTACTGAAAGGGTGGTACGTATGTGGAACAGAGTACTGGCATGGAAGGTGTAACAGGAAACCTTAATGGGCTCCAAGAAGGGACTAGACAGGTTCTTGTCAATAAATGGGATTCAAGGTTATTAGAAATGTACAAGGAAATACTGTGGATAGGAGTAATAGAGCCACCTGGTGGACTACTGATGTATATAATAAAGCCATGTGCAGTGCAGTTCTTACTGGCAGCCATATTGTGCTGTTGTATATATATGCTGTGTCTCAAGATATCACAGAATTGGCGATGAGGATGTGATTGCGGATTCCCTAGCTGAATTTTTTGTTGGAGGATAATCCTACCAACCGACGGAGGGACTGTTCTTCGTTTTGCAGAAAAACTTAAAAATCCGAGGTAAATTTTGAGCACACGTGGCTGAACTGTCACGTTGCCAGAGTCCAGATGGAAATAATAGGGCTCTTGGGTGAGTTCCATCATGACTGAGAGACTTTTGGAGTGTATGTGGAGCAGCTAGAAAAGTTTTTCACCGCGAATAGTATTGTCGAAGTCTCCGATGATGTAAACCGTAACCGGGCGGTTTTATAAATGAAATGGGCTATTTCTTTGACTGAAGCAGGCCCCAAGGTGTATGAAACCCTGAAAAATGTGCTTGTTCCCACCAAGCTGAAGGACACACCACTGAAGGAGATCCTAACCAAGTTAGAACAGCACTACAGTCCTGAGCCGCTGGAAATTGCTGAAAGTTATCGTTTTGGAACACATGATCAATTAAATGACGAGGGTATCAGTGAGTACATTGTAGCTTTAAAAAAGCTATCCATTCACTGTCATTTTGGAAACTTTCAGGACCGAGCTTTGTGTGACCACTTTGTTTATGGGTTGAAAAATGAACATATCAGAAGTAAATTGTTGACAACCCCTAACTTGACTTTTGACTTAGCTTGTCAGACAGCTATGTCAATGGATATGGCCAACCGATTCTCCTGAGAGTTCCGCGCCATTTCCAGTCGTTAGACAACCGAGGTGAATCGGTTGCAGGCTAAAAGTAAAAGGCAGTTGGGCCCCAAGGACTCAGCAACTGGCCAAGGTAACAGTGCATTGAAGTCGTGCTATCAGTGCCTAGGCCAACACATTGCTCAAAGCTGTCCATATGTGAAGGCAGAGTATTTCTACTGCAAGAAAACTGGGCAGCTTGCGAAGGCGTGTCGACATAAGAGTAAACCGACTGGCAATGCTAGAAGTAGAAATCGCCAGACACTACATACCGTTGAAGAGAAGCAGCAGGACGAGGAGTTTCTGGAGATTCATGTCATCAGGAGCACGAAGGTATCTAACAGCGATTTGCGAGGTATCGTCATCCAAGTAGATGTCGCAGGAACCAGGATACCCATGGAAATCGACACTGGTGCATCCATGAGCGTAGTTCCAGAATCACCATATAACGACAAGTTGCCTGATTATCGACTAAAGAAATTGAAGGTAGAGCTGCGAGGCTACTCAGGAGGCAAATCCCTGTAGTAGGAAGTGTCACCATACCAGTGAAATACAAGGATCAGTGTCAGAACTTGTCTCTCATAGTAGTGGCAGGTGACAAGTCTGCCTTGATAGATAGAAATTGGTTGGGATCACTAAAGCTGGAGTGCAATGAGATTTTTCGTGTGGAAGCAAATTTGCATCAATAGATGATGTCAGCAAGCATTATCTGAAGGTGTTCAGTGAAATGGGCAGTCCGATCCAAGAATTCAAGGTGAGTGGCAGAATGCAGAAGGATGCAAGACCAATTTACTGCAAGCCACATCCCATACCATACGCACTCAAGGAGAAAGTTGAGCAAGAACTCAAAAGACTAGAAACTGAACATTGGCCCAGAAATTCGGGTCTCCACGGGTGAGTACGCATGGGGTACTCACCCGTAAGCCCAATGGAAGTGCCGGTTTCCTGCATGCACGGGAAACCGGCACTTCTGATCCCCTGAATGAAGGGGTTCAGAGGTCGAACGCGTGCGCGGGAGAGGCTGCGCGTGCGCATCGGACTTCGTTTTTTTTTTTTTTTTGCAGGTTTTCCCGGGAGGGTAAGTCTCCAGAAGTTAGACATGTAAAAAGCAGGCGTAAGGCCTGCTTTTTACAAGGTAAGTGGTGAATTAATTAAAAATTAAAACATTTTTTCCACAGGTTTATTATTTTTAAATACTTTAAAGCAAGGTAAGTTTATTTTAAGCTCCGTTAGAAAATAATTTTCTTCAAAAATTTTAATTATTGTTTAAAAGTTATTTCATGTAATTTATAGTTTAAAAAATGTGATTTAAAAAAAAAAAAATTATTTGAAGATTTAGTGCTGTTTTGGGGCCGTAGTACAGGTTGACTATCCCTTATCCGAAAACCTTGGGACCAGCTGTGTTTCGGTTTTCGGAAATTTTCGGATTTCAGAAGGTATTATTTCAGACTGGGAAACTCTGAACATTAAATTAATTTGGTCATTAGCATTTGTATTTAATATAAATTTTAAAAGTTCAGGCTACCTCTTGCGACTGTTGCGTGTCTCATTCCCCTTCCTGCTTCTCTGTGCTGTCGCTCACAGTCCGTTTACAGCTCCCCCTGCTCCGTATCTGAATTCCTTGACTTAGCGGGGGTCTGGGGCTCGACTGCCGCCGCCAGTTGTGAGAAAGCCGGATATCGGCTGACTCCTACGCTAAGCTGGCCCGCAAATCAGGCCAGAAAAGCATCGGCCGCGTCGGGTCATGTTTGGCGCCACTCGGGTTATGTCGTGCGCACGACTTACGCTCCACAAAAAAACTTTCGGTTTTCAGAGGTTTTCGGTTTTCAGAAGTGCGGATAAAGGATAGTCTACCTGTATTTATAAGTCTTGACAGCTCTTCCTGTCAATCTTATGAATGGAGCATTCCCTGCTCCGATTGGCTCCCCATGGCCCACGTGATCCCAGGGGACACATCGAACTAACTGCGCCCCTGGGATACGCAAGCACTGCGCGCCGGCAGCTGGACCAGGCCCCGGATCGGAATTCTACGGGGGCCCACAGCTCAACGGCCGGCGCGCAAGGTAAGTGCAGATCGGGGGCTTGCACCCGCGGGTAGCCCCCGACCCGAATTTCACAGATCACAGAAATCACAGAAACCCCACAGTGCAGATAGAGGCCATTTCAGCCCATCGAGCCTGCACCGACACATATCCCACCCGATCCCCGTAACCCCACATATTTAATCCCCCTAACACTAAGGGTTAATTTATCATAGCCAATCAACCTAACCCGCACATCTTTGGACTTCTGGGCCATTGTCTCTAAGGTAGATCTGAGTAATTGGGCTACACCCATTGTTGTTGTACCTAAGTCAGACGGTAAGGTAAGGTTGTGTGGTGATTATAAGGTAACCATAAACCAGGTTCAAGAGTGTAATCTACCCAATAGATTGCCAAATGTGGAAGATTTGTTCACAACGCTGACAGGTGGCCAGATCTTTTCAAAGTTAAATCTAACAAGCGCCCACCTACAACTTAAGTTAGATGAAGAGTCCAAGTCATGCTTGACTATAAATACTCACCGAGGCCTATATCAGTTCAATAGACTACCATTTGGAGTGTCTTCTGCCCAGACACATTCCAGGGGGGTCATGAACCAAATTTTGCAAGGGATTGAAGCGGTAGTGTGTTATTTGGATGACATACTCATTTCAGCATCAAACAGGCAAATCCATGGTGAGGTGTTGAACGAAGTGCTCAAACGGCTAGAGAAGCACGGAGTACGAATGACAGCTCACAACTGTGAGTTGTTTGAAAACTCAGTGGAGTACTTAGGGCACAGAGTAGACAAAGATGGTTTACATCCAACCAAGGGAAAGCTGGATGCAATCAGAAATGCACACACTCCCAAGAATGTCTCTGAACTTCGATCTTTTGAATTATTATGGAAAGTTCCTCCCAAACTTGGCTACATTGTTACATCCACTGAATGAGCTATTGAGAAAACCGGTCCCTTGGAAGTGGGCAAAAGAATGCGACACAGCATTCAAAGAGTGTAAAAGCCAGTTAGTAGAGAGTAGCATGTTAATTCACTATGATGTATCTAAGGAGATCAAGCTAGCGTGTGACGCCTCTCTGTACAGAGTTGGGGCAGTGATCTCTCATGAACTAGAAAGTGGGGAGGAGAGACCAATTGCTTTTGCTTCATGCACTCTCAGTGCCAGTGAGCAGAATTATACGCAGATCGAAAGGGAAGCTTTGTCATTGATTTTTGGGGTCAAGAAGTTTCACAAATACTTGTTTGGTCGTAAGTTCACCATAGTTACTGACCATAAGCCCCTGACAGCAATCTTCCATCCAAAGTCCCCAGTTACAACCTTAGCTGCAGCCCGAATGCAGAGATGGACTTTGATTTTGTCAGCGTATACATATGACATTGAGTACAGATGATCAGCTGATCACAGTAATGCTGATGCTATGTCCAGATTGCTATCCCCATTACAAGTTACACCAAATAAGGAAGTAGTGTTCTATTTCTCATACATTGATGAGCTGCCAGGCAACCAAACGTGACCCAATTATGTCAAAGGTGTATGATTACATAGCAAATGGATGGCCAAACCAGGTATCAGAGGAAGATATCCATCCATACTTCGTTCATAGGAATGAATTGTCAGTGGATAAAGATTGTATCATGTGGGGAGCAAGAGTGGTTATCCCAAGTAGGTTCAGGCCTAAATTGTTAGGAGATCTTCATAACCAGCACCTGGGAATGTGCTTGACCAAGCGCTTTGTACGCAGTTACTTATGGTGGCCAGGTTTAGATAAAGAGATAGAGTACATAGTTGGTGTACAACTTATCAATCAGTGAGCAAGAAACCACCATCAGTACCATTACAGCAATGGAAATGGCCTCCCAGAGTGTGGCAAATTACATGGAGATTGTGCTGAGCTAGAAGGACAGAAATTGTTCATAGTGATAGTCAATCGAAGTGGGTAGACATGTTTTCGACGTGGATAATAACAAGCAAAACACTAGACAATTTGTGAAGATTGTTTTCTTCATATGGCCTCCCAGAAGAAATTGTGTCTGATAATGGGCCACAATTTTGTTCAGAAGAGTTCATTATCAGAAATGGTGTGAAACATACCAAAGTTCCACCTTACTACCCTGCTTCAAATGGTGCAGTAGAGCGCACAGTACAAATTGTCAAACGTGCCCTCTTCAAGCAAATGTTGGCTCCAAATCCAAAGAAACGTCAGTTGTCGTTGGACCACAAACTGGCAAATTTTCTGATTACCTATCAGAATACTACTCATACCACTACTGGTAGAAAACCAGCAGATTTGTTTCTCAAACGACAGCCACGAACCAGGTTCTCGTTGTTAAAGCCAAACTTGGCACAGGCCGTAGAAGAGAAACAATCAAGGCAGAAAGAGAGTCATGATAAAGATAGAGTTAGAGAGAGGTGTGCAGTTGAATCAGAAGGTTAGAGTGAAGAACCATCACCATAAATGGTTAAAGTGGTTACCAGGAAGAGTAGTGAGGACATGTGGCCCTCACACATATTTGGTCAAGATGTTTGATCATGGAAAGGTTAGAAAGCAAAGCGTTGGAATAAGCGGGTCATTTTATGAGTGGCAGGCAGTGACTAGTGGGGTCCCGCAGGGATCAGTCCTAGGACCCCAGCTATTCACAATATATATTAATGATCTAGACATGGGAACTAGATGTAATATCTCCAAGTTTGCAGACGACACAAAGCTGGGTGGGCGTGTGTGCTGTGAGGAGGATGCCGAGAAACTCCAGTACGATTTGGACAGGTTGGGTGATTGGGCAGAAGCATGGCAGATGCAATATAATGTGGATAAATGCGAGGTTATCCACTTTGGTGTCAAAAACAGGAAGGCAGATTATTATCTGAATGGCAATAGATTGGGAGAAGGGGAAGTGCAACGAGACCTGGGTGTCCTTGTGCACCAGTCGCTGAAGGTAAGCATGCAGGTGCAGCAGGCGGTTAAGAAGGCAAATGGTATGTTGGTCTTCGTAGCAAGAGGGTTCGAGTATAGGAACAAGGATGTCCTGCTGCAGTTGTACAGGGCCTTGGTGAGACCACACCTTGAGTACTGTGTGCAGTTTTGGTCGCCTTATCTGAGGAAGTATGTTCTTGCCATGGAGGAAGTACAGTGAAGATTCACCAGGCTGATACCTGGGATGGCAGGAATGACGTATGAGGAGAGATTGGGTCGACTGGGCTTATACTCGCTGGAGTTTAGAAGAATGAGAGAGGATCTCATTGAAACTTACAAAATTCTAACAGGACTAGACAGACTAGATGCAGGAAGGATGTTCCCGATGGTCGGGAGTCCAGAACCAGGGGTCACAATCTAAGCCATTTAGGACAGAGATGAGGAGGAATTTCTTCACCCAGAGAGTGGTGAACCTGTGGAATTCTCTACCACAGAAGGCAGTGGAGGCCAATTTATTAAATATATTCAAGAAGGAGTTGGATATATTTCTTAAGGCTAAAGGGATATGGGGAGAAAGCAGGGACAGGGTACTGAATTTGGATGATCAGCCATGATCTCGTTGAATGGCGAAGCAGGCTCGAGGGGCCATTTGGCCTACTTCTGCTCCTATCTTCTATGTATTTATGTTTGTTCACATTGATCATATCTTACCTACCAGATGTGGAAGGAGTTGAAAGCTGGGATGATTCAAGTTATTCTGATGAGTCAGATAGTCTTGTTACAAGGTAGAGTACCAGTCGCAAATCCTACATCAGACTACCAAAAACAAGTCCAAGACAAAGTCAGAATTTAAGCCAGAGTCAGGCAGACAAACAGTTTGAAAGTGTAGAGAGTCCAAATGTAGATCAACATCAGCCCTTGGAGAAAAATTCTCCGCAGGCTCAGCCTAGAATGAGTCAAAGTCCTACAACAAGATCTGAAAGTTCTGTTCAAGAAAGAAGCTATGCTCTTCGAAACAGAAAACCAATGGTTAAATTTAATCTGTATATATGGAAAATAAGCCCATATCTTTTGTTTGTGTTACAGAATTCTATAGTAGAATTTGGAAACATAAAATGGGTTCCATTTGAGAAATGTATACCATGCAAGTCATGTACAATGATTATTTGCTATGATTAACTTCTTCAATACGGAGGGCGAAGTGTAATAGAGCAACCAGGTGGACTACTGATGTATATAATAATAAAAAAGCAAAATACTGCGGATGCTGGAAATCTGAAATAAAAACAGAAAATGCTGGATATACTCAGCAGGTCTGGCAGCATCTGTGGAGAGAGAAACAGAGTTAACGTTTCAGGTCGATGACCCTTCGTCAGAACTTACATAATAAAGCCATATGCAGTACAGTTCTTACTGGAAGCCATGATGTGCTGTTGTATATATATG
Organism: Somniosus microcephalus; assembly: GCF_052327205.1. NCBI lineage: Eukaryota > Metazoa > Chordata > Chondrichthyes > Squaliformes > Somniosidae > Somniosus > Somniosus microcephalus. Next base: position 62,490,411 of record NC_140992.1, on the reverse strand, counting down.
CTGTGTCACAAGATATCACAATAGGAACCTCAGGCATTATGACCCAACACTCTGGAACCTTCTACCTAAATCTGTTTGCCTTTCTACCTCTGCCGTCTTGCTCTCAGTCAACACCCCTATTCTTTTGTCCTCCATTTCTTGATCTCTGGTTATTTTCCACTTTTATAAAGTACGTTTGGGCGTCTTATGTTAAAGCTGCTATAAGTAAGTTGTTCTTGTTCTATCTGTGTGATATTATTTGTATTGGAAAATATATCTTAGAAGTGTAATAACCAAATAATTGCTGTGCTCACCAGTGTGACTCAAGGATTAGTTTGCCTGCTGGGATTCGGTATTATTTTTATGGTGGCTTTCTCTAATCCAAAGGTAAGTTCAGCAGGAAGAATTTTGTATTAATGAAATGAATGAATGAGTAAATCCTGTGATACATTTTGCTGTAATAGTGTATTATCAATTCAACCCTGTAATTCCAGCAGTTTCTACGAGAGACCATGGGGGCTAAAATTCCACGGGCCTTTGATCTCGGTCTAAATGCCAGCTCCAGCCCGCTGTAGATCTGACACAATTGTACGGGGTCCGGGGAGGTCACCTAATTTAAATACAGAGGGGCACCATGGCACTCGGGACACATTTTGGGCACCTACCAGGAATCTTGGTGTTGGCTGGCAACATTGAGGGGGCGGGGGTGGCAAGCTCCCAACCCATCTTGGAAACACTCATTTACCCATCGGATCTGAAAAATTAAATAAAATGTATTATCCTTCTTGGGGATCTAGACCAGGATGCATAACTGAATTAGGTAAATTAAATTTAGGGGAGAGAAGAAAAAGGTCGGATATTCAGAAGTTAATGAAGAATCCACTGCCAGGATGAGGGTCATCTATTTAAATATTATAATGAGGCTGGAAGCCTCTGCTTTAACCTGCATTTTGAATTTAACTTTAGCTGGTCGGGTTTTGCACACCTCGTGAAACCCACCACCTAAAGCAAGGCGAGAACTGACTTTACACTTACCTCCTGGATCCAGGGTCCCTGCCTAATCTACCCTATCCCCGCCCGGGGTCAACAAGATTGCGGGCTGGCTGGAGAGGGGGATAAGGGGTCTGAAGGGATCAGGAACCAGGAGAAGCACAGGGCGGGCTGGGGGGGCAGGGGTGGAGGCCTCATGGGGGAATCGGAGGCCTGGGGCGAGGTGGGCAGATTGCTGGCCTGGTGCGGGGATCAAAGGCCTTGTGAGGGGGTCCCTGCCCATGCTCCTCCGCCCCCCACGCAATCCCTCCCACTTCTGTGTGGCCCAGTGCCACTGGCCTACCCACCTGGAGCCAGCCAGCCTCCCTCTCAATCTGGCTGCGGGTGGGAAACTGAGGCTTTAGTACACACACTACATTTATAACTAACTTTTTCCACGGTACAGGAAACTTTCTGGTATCCGGCACAGACGGGACCGAGCTGGTGCCGTTAGATCAAAACGGCGGTAGAAACCAGCGCTAATGTTAAAACATACGGAGCTCAGAGCGCCGTGTGAAGCAACAAACCCTGTTGCTTAGCAACAGCTTCAAAACAGTCGGCGCAGCTTGCAAGCGTCTAGCTGAAGCTGTTGCTTAGCTACAGAGACGCTTGCAGAGCCAGGACTGGAGAAAAGCAACGAAAAGAAAAAAAATTATCTAAACCAACTCCTGAATTTTGCCGGTAGATAGAGCTTTCCGGACATTTAACCTCTGGATAAACGGAAGTTTCCTGTATTTGCTTTAGTTCTTGAAACTGTGTGATCTTTGACATTTAACATTTGTGGAATGTAACATGTCTCAAGTGAATCTTTGTATAACAATTGCTATATTCATCACTTTTAATAATCAAGTTTACCAAATATTAGGCCAAAGAAGTGATGAATTGCTCCACATTTCACAACCAGAACTTCAGCTAATCCCTTGCTAATGAAACTTGTCACATTACTGCAAAACAAAACACTTAACCTGCTCTCCCCCATCACAAAAGAACACACATGTCATTCCTCTGCTCTGCCCCCAAAACTGTAGATTTTCATATTTTATTATTGCTGTTGTTTTCTACAGGGATTTGTTGTTGTGCTTGAAAAAGTCGCCTCATTTGCTTTAAATATTGAAGCTGGCCTATTCATTTTCCTGATGCTGCGAAATGCTCGATCAGAGCCATATAAGTAAGTATATATATTTTTAATAATTTATATTAGTCAACAAAATATTGTTCAAGGGGAGAAAAAACAAGTTAACTTCTACAAATTTCAAAGATGGAGTAGCTGATTGAGATTTTAAAAATTCCCTTTTTAAGTTTTAAATGAAATTAATGAAAGGGGTTATGCTTAACCATCGTTCAAAAGTTTTGTTTGGAAGAGATGACTGCAGTAATGAACAAGAGAAATACAGATGTTAGCGCCGTAGATTTTCAAAAAGGTTTTAACAAGACTCCACATTGATGTTTAATAATCAAAGTTATGAAATGGGGAATAGAGCACTAGGTAGAAAATTGATTCAAAAATAGGAAATTTAAGATAAACTGAAAATATTGGCATTCCTCGGCACCTTCATTGTATAAACAGGATAACTCCAAGTATGATGCATTTATTTAATTACTGTAATGGAACCAATCCACCCAGATTTAACACACTCATTGCTTTTTTGTGGTGTCCTGTTGGGACAAGAAATGCTGAAAATGCACAGGTCCATCAGCATCTGAAAAGAGAACTACTGTATTTGTGATTGTAGATCCTTCATCAGAACTGCAAAATAGAAGATAAGCTGCAGAGTGGGCAGTGGTATTTGAAAGTTTGGACTGTATGAGTGACCATACAGGAGTGTATTGTTGGAATGCTTGAAGGTTAATTTGATTTACTTTGCGTGAGCAAATGTATGTGAGTAAATCTAGTGAGACTGTGGAGAAGGGCCAGCTGCTGAAGAATGAGTTTCCTTTTGTTTCCCCCTGCCAATTCTTTATTTTTGTGTATATACACATGGGAGAAGCTGACTCGTATTGAGCCACCTTTCTGCAAAGTGAGACTTTTTTTTTTTTGCAGAGTGAGGTAGTAATGTTTGAGAGTTTTGATTGTGTGGCAGTTAGGGCTGGAAGAGTTGCTCACATTTGTAGTCTAGATTTTTTTTTAAATTTGGATTTACCAATAGTAGTTACCTAATTGTATATTGTTCTGTAAGAATTGACATGAATTAAAATGCAGATAAAAGGGAAAGGCTTAGGTGTGTAAATTGTGGAATAAGATTGGAAAGTGAGGGATATACCCCTTAATCTTCTCTAGTAATCTCCTTTGTGGTACCCTGTCAAAGGCTTTCCTAAAATCCATGTACACTACATCTCCTCCATCTACTGTACCATGAAGAATTCTGAGGTTTGTCGAGCAAGATCGTCACTGTTCAAAGCCATACTGGCTACTTCTATTTTCTCTTTATTTATATAATGGTCATTTCATCCTTAAAGACTCTAAAATTTTCCCCATCACAGATGTTAAGGTAACTGGCCTGTAATTACTCAGATTAACTGTTTCCCTTTTTAAAAATGGGACTACATTGGCCACTCTGCAGTCCTCCAGCACACATCCCCTCAATAGAGCCTTGAAAAAAATTTCTTGGGCTTTTGCAATTTCCTATTTGAGAGTAATTTTTGTCCATTTTAAATAACACAGGTTTCCCCAGGTCACTGTGTAATAAATCTCCCTCCCACAATTGCTGTTCCCTCATCATGGCCACACCCCTACCCCTTCTGGAACAAGGCTCACCTGCTGTGACCAGACCGAGTCCCGACATCATCTTGAAACATAAACACAGGCAACTCAAGGCATGTCTGATCCACCCATGACTGCCATTTAAAAGTAACTGAGCAGAAAAAGCAGTGTTGGTGACTGGTCACTAAAGGTTCACAAGCAATGAGAGCGCGCTTTAGGCAGTTTAGGGAAAACAAATGGGGTTCTTGGGAAAATTGCTTGGTCAATGCAGTACAAAACTAAGAGTAATATACTTAAGTTATGTAAGAATTTGGTATTTCTGAATTTACTTTCATAAGTAAGCCCCTGAACAAAATGGAGACAGGGGAAAACAAGAGGTAAATGTTAGGAATTACCATGCCTAAATTCCTAACACAGAGGCAGTGAAAACTGCAAAATGAACTGGAATGCAAATGGGAGCAACAGACAGAAAAATGGCAAGACAGCAATGTCTGAATTTGCTAACGTCAATCTTAATGCAAGACATATGTTGAGGAAGAAGCCGAGTTTGGATTAAGCTTCGTTATAATATTGCAGGAGAACAAAAATGGAAGATTAGAGTGGGAATGGGGTGCTTAAGCTTTGAGCCATAGGGAGGTCAGGATTATACTTGTTACCCACCTGTATTTTATCTCCCCAGTGTAGAGATCATACCATCAACAATAGAGCACACTAGAGTGCAAGGAGTACATGTAAATTACAGTCTTACATTGAAAGACTGGAATCTTTGACGGTGGTGTGACAACAGGCAATTGAACAGGTGTTGCCTCTGCTACAGTTGCAGTAGAATGTGACAGGAAGGCGTGTGTGTGATGATAGAGGAACCATTACCACTGCAGTACCCTCATTCAGTCTTCTGAGTAGCAGGGAGTGAAAAAGACGTGCTTGGTAGAGTTATCATTTTGCTGATGGCAGATGATCAGATGGAAAGTGAGGCCAAGAAATGAGGGAGAGTAACAACAATAAAAACTTGTATTTATACAGCACCTTTAATGTAGTAAAGCATCCCAAGGCACTACGCAGGAGCGTTATCAAAGAAAGTTTGACACCGAGCCACATAAGGAGCTATTGGGACAGATGGAGGTGGGTTTTATGAAGTGTCTTAAAGGAGGAGATGTAGAGAGATTTAGGGAGGGGAGGGAATTCCAGAGTTTAGGGCCTAGGCATCTGAAGGCCTGCCAATGGTGGAGTGTTTAAAATCAGGGATGCGCAAGAGGCCAGAAATGGAGGAGTGCAGAGATCTTGGAGGATTGTAGGGCTGGAGGAAGTTACAGAGATAGGGAGGGGTGAGGCCATGAAGGGATTTGAAAACAAGGATGAGAATTTTAAAAATCAAGGCAGTGTTGGACCGAGAGCCAGTGTAGGTCAGTGAGCACAGGGGTGATGGGTGAACGGGACTTGGTGCGAGTTAGGATATGGGCAGCAGAGTTTTGGAGGAGCTTAAGTTTATGTAGGGTGGAAGAGTAGGTGAGAGCATTGGCTATTAAACCCATTCACTGCCTTGTAATAGTATCAAGAAGTGTAACGTGTTTTTCTTATATAGTTGTGAAGTGAAACTACACAGGTTTAGTTAAATCAATCAATTGCACGGAAGTATTCCACCACAATCTGTAACTTCATGACCCAGGATATCCCTCACTCTACCATTAGCTTCAAGCCAAGGGACCAACCCTGGTTCAATGAGGAATGCAGAAGAGCATGCCAGGAGCAGCACCAGGCGTACCTAAAAGTGAGGTGCCAACCTCAGGAAGCGGGAACATAAGACTACGTGCATGCTAAACAGCGGAAGCAGCATGCACGTAGTCCTGACAGAGCTAAGCGAACCCACAATCAATGGATCAGATCAAACCTCTGCAGTCCTGCCACATCCAGTCATGAATGGTGGTGGACAGTTAAACAACTAATGGGAGGAGGAGGCTCCATGAATATCCCCATCTTCAATGATGGTGGAGCCCAGCACGCACGTGCAAAAGACAAGGCTGAAGCATTTGCAACCATCTTCTGCTAGAAATGTCGAGTGGATGATCCAGATTGGCCTCATTCTGAGGTCAGCACCATCACAGAAGCCAGTCTTCAGCCAATTCGATTCACTCCACGTGATATCAAGAAATGGCTGCGGCAAAGGCTCTGGGGCCCAACAACATCCGGCTGTCGTCCTGAAGACTTGTGCGCCAGAACTAGCCACGCCTCTAGCCAAGCAGTTCCAGTACAGCTACAACACTGGCATCTACCAGACAGTGTGGAAAACTGCCTAGGTATGTGCTGTCCACAAAAAGCAGGACAAATCCAATCCAGCCAATTACCGCCCCATCAGTCTATCAGCACAGTGATGGAAGGTGTCATCGACAGTATTATCAAGCGGCACTTACTCACCAATAACCTGTTCACCAATGCTTAGTTTGGGTTCCGCCAGGACCACTTGGCTTCAGACCTCATTACAGCCTTTGTCCAAACATGGACAAGAGCTAAATTCCAGAGGGGGGGCGAGAGTGACGGCCCTTGACATCAAGGCAGCATTTAACCGAATGTGCCATCAAGGAGCCCTAGTAAAATTGAAGTCAATAAGAATCAGGGGGAAAACTCTCCACTGGCTGGAGTCATACCTAGCATAAAGGAAGATGGTTGTGATTGTTGCAGGTCAATCATCTCAGCCCTAGGACATCGCTGCAGGAGTTCCTCGGGGCAGTGTCCCAGGCCCAACCATCTTCAGCTGCTTCATCAATGACCTTCCCTCCATCATAAAGGTCAGAAGTGGGGATGTTCAGTGTTTAGTTCCATTCGCAACTCAGATAATAAAGCAGTCCATGCCTTACCTGGATGACATTTAGGCATGGGCTGATAAGGGGCAAGTAACATTCGCACCACACAAGTGCCAGGCAATGACTATCTCCAGTGAGTGAGAGTCTAACCACTGTCCATTGACATTCAACAGCATTACCATCGCTGAATCCCCCACCATCAACATCCTGGGGGTCACTATTGACCAGAAACTTAACTGGACCAGCCACATAAATACTGTGGCTACAAGAGTAGGTCAGAGGCTGGGTATTCTGCGGTGTCTCACCTCCTGACTCCCTAAAGCCTTTCCACCATCTACAAGGCATGAGTCAGGAGTGTGATGGAATACTCTCCACTTGCACACTCAAGAAGCTCGACACCATCCAGGACAAAACAGCCCGCTTGATTGGCACCCCATCCACCACCGGCGCACATGGCTGCAGTGTGTATCATCTACAAGATGCACTGCAGCAACTCGCCAAGGCTTCTTCGGCAGCACCTCCCAATCCCGCGACCTCCACCACCTAGATGAGCACGAGCAGCAGGCGCATGGAAACACCATCTCCTGACTTGGAAATATATCACCGTTCCTTCCTTGACGCTGGGTCAAAATCCTGGAACTCCTTCACCACACTGACTGCAGTGGTTCAAGAAGGCAGCTCACCACCACCTTCTCAGGGGATGGGTAATAAATGCTGGCCTTGCCAGTGACACCCCCATCCCAGGACCGAACAAAAAAAAAGTTCACTTGCCTGAAGCTTTACCCTTGCTGGTTATTCTCTCCTCGCTCTGGTTTTCAGCCCTAATTATATTTGATTATGAGGCAAAGTCTATATTCAGAATATTAGCTAATTAGTTCAGGAGCTGACAGATCTGCTGCATATATGCACCTTTTTTTTATTTTTAAGATTTCAAGTATTTGCATATTTTTCTTTTTATCCCCAATTGGGTATACTCAAATAAATGTTACGGCACTTAGATCAATACTGTTAAAATTTGTAGCCTACCTAAGTTACTTATCTAAAACTGCAACAATCAAAACAATAAGCTATGATTATAACGGCTTCAATTCAGACTTAGCTCACTCAGTCAGCATATTTATAGTTCTACATGGGTTAGACAATTTCTCTCATATGACAGTAAAATTTGAAACTTTTTATTGAGATTACAAGTATAATGGAAATGTTGCAATTGTGAACTGACCTCAGTAAGTTACAAAACAGGTCATGTGGAGTTTGTGTGTTCTGTCTATATCATTCTGAAAAGTTGACCACATATTTACTTTTCTAGGCATATTACGGTGCCTTTGCCAGTGAGTCCAAGAATCTTTTTGTTACATTGGCTTCTCCCAGTTTATTTCCTATTTGCCGTGGGATATGACATCTATCAAACTTTATTTTTGATGACACATGGTTGGTATCACACATATTCACCATCGGGTAATGGTACAGTCTGACATTGTGCAACACTTCAACATATGCCTTAAAAAGGAATTTTGCACAAATTAGCTTTGGCTACCAAGGTTTTGAAGAAGAAAAATGTTTGAGCTGGAAGTTTACTTCAGGTATATTTTGTCTTATTCTTATGGAGTTAGTTAATATATCGTTTTGTTAACAGAATAAGTATGTAATAATTATACACTCCTTTAGAGCTAAGCAAATGACATTCAAAGATAAATGTTTCAGATAATTCAATGCAATATATTAATGTAATCATGTGCAGTTTCCATTTAATATTTATTAATTATAGTCATTGCTTGATTCACAATTGATTGTAACTCAGAACTTAATTTAATGACTGGCTGACTATGTTTACAATCTATTAAATACAAAGTCAGTTATTCCTATTACCTTGTATTAATTATTTTCCGGCTGTATTGGGGAAAATGGAAAGTAACTTTTGTAGCGGCTTACTTCTATTCCTAGAAGTCTTGAGGAGCCTGGAAGGTTCTTTCGTCAGTATTTATGTTAAAACAGACTCCATTGATGTTATTTATGTCAATACTCTAGTACATACAAGAGTAAAATTCCTAAGTGAAAGAAAAGAAAGAACTTGAATTTACATCCAAATGCGATCATATCCATTCATATGCCTACATATAAAGTACTGCCGCATGGCAATCACTGTATTGGAATTTCTTCAGATAAAGTTGGAGGACAAGTTGATAAAGCTGTAAAACAAAAAGGCATATGGGAGTCTGTTTTGTAAACAATGTCATAGAGTACAAAAGCAAAGAGGTATGCTAAACCACCACAAATCTTTGATTAGGCCACAGCTGAATATTGTCTACTGTTGGGTACCCGGGTTACTTTAGGATGGCTGGCAGGACAGCGCCAGTGCTTTACTACAATACCAGGGTTGAGTCTTTAGTTATAAAGAGAGACAAGAAAAACTGGGGCTCATTTCATTAGAGCTAAGATAGTTAATAGTAGTTCAAAATATGCTTTAGAGGAGCGGTGTTAAAAATCATAGAGTTTTGATAAAATAAACTGGGAAAACTATTGGGATTGGTTGGCAAATCAGTAATTGGAGGGCATAAATTTAAGACCACCACCAAAAGAACAAAGGGTTAGATTTTTTATATATACACAATGCCCTACCAAGATAGTAGTGGAAGCAGAAGCTATTATAGCTTTTAAAATGGAAGTGAATGAAAAAGAAACATTTACAAATGGCTGCTCTTTCAGAGAGCCAGTGCAGGTGTGATGGACCAACTAACGGTCTCCTGTGCTGTAAAATGCTATGATGCTAAATGCACTGAACATGTAAAAATATAGATTGTTGAAACATTTCATTTGCTTGATTTTTAAGACAAAAATCAGATCAATAAGGAATGTAATAATTTCATCCTTAATAATTAACAATTTACATGGTTTGAAATATTGTAATGTGTAGTTTGTAACAGTCCAGCTTTTCTATTAGATGTAAAACTAAATCAGGAATGTAAATGTTTTAAAACATTACACACTCAGGAGATACTGAAGAACTATTGAAGAATTAGGTCTTTACATGTACAAATAAAAATGCAACAAGATTTTCCAGTATATTCAAGGTTGCTTCTTCCACTCATTGGAACAGATAACATATTCCATACATTACTACTTGTTTTTAAATTGCCCCTACCGTTCATTTTAATATTCAAAGTCAAACATTTGGTATAATGTGAACGTATGGTCAGTTGAAACATTAGCTGAAACAAGATACAAAATCAAGTGACAAGAATAAGAAACTACTATACTGTTAAACAATTATGAAGACAGGGTTGAAACTAACAGGGTTCAGGACTCATGATACTGAATATACGGCAGCCTCTAATGTTCAAAAATTGTGGGACTGCTCACACCCTTTTTCTTCTCTCACCTAGAAGATAGCAGCACTCCTGACGGGGCAGTTGATTGGTAGGCCCGATGGCTTTTCCTCACCCTTTTTGCATGTTGAACAGTAATCATTATTTGAACTGGGTCAGACTTTTGTTAAAGCTGATAAAGATTCTTGATGTTTTTGTCTTTAAATCTATGAACATTATCATAACATTCAAGAACCAAAGTTATGTCAAATTCTTTATCTTTAAAGATTTGTTACAAATGAAGATGCCCATGGGGGTTTCCAACTCTGGTTGGACGTATTCTGGAAGGTTTCATTCCCATGATCTTTCACCAACCGCCCCACCCTTATGCTTCAATTATTGGTTACCCATCTATCCATGCAGCGCACTGCCATCCCACGCCAATTGGAAAGCGAACAGACACTTTGTTACCAAATTGGATGATTGTTGGTTGTTAGTCAAACAGCCTTCTTTCCCCATCTCCAATATTTTTACAACTAAAATGAAAAAGTGTTAAAAGAAACAATTTTTTTTAATGTCCCAGTGATTTTTCTCTCTGGTGCTTGCAGCAGTGTCCAGGACTCTAATCTTTAATTCCTGGAGACTCCAGGACAACCCAGAAGGGCTGGAAACCTTAGCTCCTCTCATTTCTTATGAGTGCTTGAGATAATGTACAACACTGTTAGTTTCAACCTTTTATATGTAATTGATGCTCATAACTGCACTGAGAAAGCACTAAAGTTAAGTATAAACTTTATATATTTCTCTGTGTCATTCCTTAAAATACATGTTTAAAAAAGCATCTTCCACATGAAGCACTAGAATGGTAGCAAGCTGCCATTACTGCTTATGAAATAGTTTTGCACCATAGTATCCTACTTAAAGAAGCTAATAGGTTGAATATGATCTATACAGTAAAGTTACATCATGGATCTAGAATTCAACTGTTACCCAATAAATTTTGTATGGTTCTGTTGTACAGTTACTGAATGGCATTTCTTTCCAAAATATGTATAGCAGTCATTACTTGTTCGGTTATATCACTAAATATAAATAAACTTATTATGCTGAATAATCATCCTGTCATAGTTGATTATTGATAAATCTTTCTGCAAATGATATAGCTTGCATTATCTTTGCTTAACAAGTTTAAAAATGCACTAAGAGTTGAACATTTTTGTTTTTCTGAATTAAGGCTTGCAACAGAAAGTGTTTTATTTTAAAATCTAATCTAAGGATTCAGGTTACAAAATAGTGAATAAGATATTTCTTGATTCAAACAATAAGCAGCTTGCATTTGCAAAATAGTGATTAAGCATACATCAGTATTCCACACTTGATTATGCCAATTGATTTCTACATAGAGGATACACTGCAATATTAGAACAAAAGAATCATTCTTAGCATGGTCTCAAAGGCCCAGGTCCTGGTTGAGCAGATGCCTCCTGTATCCTTCAATCAATAGCTGTCCTCTTCACCTGCACTTGGGGCACTGATCATCACTATGTCGAACTGGTTAGCCCATTCTTTAGTTGGCAGAGTGTACTAGATACACAGTTGAGTCTGGCAGCAATCATCTGCAAAAAAGGAGTGCCACAATACTTTGTGAAATACCTGGAAGCAGCATTTCAAGTCCATCCCTTAAGGTGCCATACAACACATTATTAATATGACAAATAGGGAGAAAACAGTGGACAATTTTACCTCACATTTTCAAGCGATAAGTTCAATGTGTGTCTTATGCGCCCTTACATGGATTTTTGAATTGGAGTACACATTCTCGCTAAAATTAAGATTTGTACTTTCTTAGCTTCTTCCTAAGAGCTGCATTGTAGCACTGGAGCAAAAGACTTCAATGAAAGGAAGGCAAGTTGGTTTCTTTGAGTCTCAAGATGCTCTATAAACGTGAATAAAGTTATAACCTATCCTACATATTTCTTCATGTGTGAAATCACACCCGCTCATTTCTGATCCAGAGCATCCAATTTTTGTGCTGTGAAAAACTTAGAAGTCAGTGGCATCAACAAGATTCCTTAATAGTTTTGGGGATCATTAAAAGTCCTTGTGCTTGTGGGTAGACAACTGTGCTCTAGAAGATCAAGCGCTGTTGTGCTCCAAACAGAGTCTCACAAAGGCAGCTTCAAAGCAAGCTCCTTCGATTGTTCAACAAAACCAATGCAGTTTCCTCAAAGTCTTTTGCGTCTGTTTGTCCACAATGCCCCCACCTAAAGCAGCTTTTAAGAATTTGGGATACCATCCACACCTGCTACCCTATTAACTAGGATACTGGATACTAGTGGACCGATTTAGCTGCAGTCCTTCAAGGCGGCTTTAGATGGATTTCTGGAAAACAATGTGATCATGGAATACGGAACGTAACAGGATATTATTTCTGGATAGTAATCGTTGGATCTAGGGTCTCTTGGGGCTTGTCTGATCACCTATGAGGGGTTGGAGAGGAATTTTTGTCAGAGCACTCCTGAATTAGCTACACATCTATTTTGTTTGTCTGTCCCATGAGTTTGAGGGAGGGGATGATTAGTGCATAGTGATTAAATCAGTCGAAGGACGGGGCGAGCACATATGGACTTGATGCCCTTTTCTCATCCTGGATACATAAACATGACATCATCTGAATCCAATTTAGGCACATGGCGTGTAGTGAAAATGGCCTGCAAATTGTCATGAAGAACCCTCATTAGAGTTTTCAGTAATGCAACTTGTCTCTGGGAAACAAAAATAGTTGATGTTAATGGGTGCTTATATGAAACAAAGAACTTTTCACAAAATTGGGAGACCAAGTTGTCATGGTAACAACTTAGAGATAAGCTGGGAAAGAAAATGCCACTTTTATCTGGAGTTGTTCAGTTCCTTGTTATTGAAGGTTGAGAAGTTAGGCGAGTAAACCGGACATGTCTGGGTTTTTGCTTCATAGTTAGCAGTGAGTCATTACAATCCCTCGACAGGTGTCTAAAGTGATCGACTCTTAAGAGGTGAACTCTTGCAGAATATGTGTCACTCAAATAGTTAAAGATTAAATCAGAGGTTTATTGGAGAATCAAAAGTATAAAAAGATGGTGTTTTAAACAATAAAAAAGGCAGGCATAGCAAAAACAGATGTCAGACCAATGTGGTGAGGAAAGCTGAATAGAAGGTTGAGAGAGCGAGGAAAGAGAGATTTAAGAACTACACAAATCAGATACAGGTAGATTGTTTAAGTTGCCACTTGGATACATGGGAAATTTCCCTGAGAAAAGGGAAGTGAGCCTTAAATAGCTCTAGTCCAAATATAGCTACCGACATGCAAAGTGTATCTACCAGAATAACAAGACAATCCAAGAGAGACCAGATACCACATCTATGGACAAAGGTTCACCACTGACATCCCAGAAGGCAGCAAAGTAACTCAGAAGAACAAGGATGTATAAGCCACTCAAATCATTGCTAAAGGTACAAGAATAACAGTAATATGCTAAACTGAGACATTTAATATATCCAATAGACTTGGTATCTAAATCTGTTAACTTGCTAACTCTATAAAGAGTCTAACCATAAATGCTGACAGTTTCTGCCTCGTCCACTAAGTGAATTTCATTCCCTCCCAATTCTGTGTAAAGAAGTTTCTCTTGCCCTCTGTTCCAAATCTCTGGCATTGTATCTGATATCTATGGCCCCTCATTCTTGACCCATCCACTACTGAACAGTCTGCTTCAATCTACCCTGAATTAACAAGAGTAGACTGTATACGTATGGTATTTCCAGTTTTAATTTTTTTTAATTAATTGGAAATGATGTATTTTGTTACTACATAATCAGATAGACTAGCCAGACTTCAATAATTTACAGAACACTATCATTACAGTCATTAGGAACAATACACAGTCTATATCTTGCATATCTTTTCCATTAAAGTGAACATTTGTCTTTTGTAGTGTTTTTTTTTAAACTCTAGTATTAAGTGCATTTCCATCCAAAATAGCAATTTGCATAGCATACATCACAGCATGGATTATTATAAAGCAGCTCATGAGCTAAGAAGTGAAGCTATCTGATGCTGACTTACTGTGACATATTTGAAGAATGCAACATAATACAAGATATTGAAAACTTGCAGACTGGGCAGATAAGTGGCAAATAAACTTTCAACAAATAAATGTGAGGTGATGCACTTTGGTAGGAAAAACAGAAACCTCACCTACACCTTACAAAATAAGAAACAATGGGGTAGAAGAGCAAAGGGATTTAGGGATACAGGTGAACAAATCATTAAAAGCAGCATTGCAGGTCAGCAAAGCAATTAAAAATGCCAACATAGCACTGGGATTTATTTCTAGGGGTACAGAATTCAAAAGTACTGAAGTTATGCTAAACATGTTGGCCAGGCTGCACTTAGGAGTACTGTGCACAGTTCTGGTCTCCAAACTATAAAAAGGACTGAAGAAAGTACAAAAAAGATTTACAAGGATGGTACCAGAACTGAGAGATTACAGCTATCGGGAAAGATGGAACCGGTTGGGGTAAAAAAGTGAAGACGACTGGATAAAGGTTTTTAAAATTATGGATAGGTTGGACAGGGTAGATGTGGAGAGAATGTTTCCACTTGTAAGAGAATCCAAAACTAGGGGCCATAAATACAAGATAGTTACTAATAAATCCATTAGGGAAATTAGGAGACATTTCTTTATTCAGAGTGCTTAGAATGTGGAACTCGCACCATAGGACGTGTTTGAGGCAAATAGCTTAGATGCTTTTAAAGGAAACTAGACGATAAACAGCAGCACAGACTAGTTGGGCCGAATGGCCTGTTTCCGTGGTGTATATTCTATGTAATCTCAATTATTAAGTCTGCCAGTTAACCATCTACCTAGATAATTTGCTACCATAAGTGTATCACCTGTACTAAAAAAAAAGTTAGTTTTGGTGGTGTAAACATTAACATAATCTGGACCAATTGATGCAAGATGTTTCAGGCGAGCTAAGTTGAGGCATCCAATACTTTCCCGAGGTGTAGATTGAACGGTAAATCTCAGGCAGTTTCTTGACGAGGAGTTACAGTGAAGAAGCTGATTAACTATTAGAGGCAAGAAGTAACAAGATCATAAGTGTGGCAAAGAGTATAACATTATTTTAGATATGTATGCAGTTGACTCCTTTAAGGCATAAATTGGGTAGAAATGTCATTGGATATCAGGAACTGGCAGCAACAAACTGGCTATGCTGTCTAACATTCAGTTGCAAATGAATTATGAAGAAAGCATTAAAGGTCTTCCGGCACCACAGGAATCCCCAAGGAAATTTGAGGTAATTAAGGATCTGTGGATCTTCATGAGCTGCTTAAATACAGGAGATGTATACAAATGAAGAATGGTTCCTGGAATTCCAGTAATCAAAAATGAAACACAGGAATCTGGGAGTTAAAAGACCAGTGAAGAAATGCAGATATTTTGGAGCATGCTTAACATTCGTCTAAAATGTGTAGGAACTTAATATTGTTTGAGAGTAATATAAATCATGTCTTACAAATATCCTGGATTTATTTGAGGGGCTAACTAAATGAACCAAGAATAACTGGATCGTCAGAAGACATTTAAGATTATTAAGGAAGAATACGGCCCATAGAATTAATGACAAAATAATGGAAAATTGATCAATGAACAAAAAGCATCGTGATAAATGGTTAAAACTCTGGTGTGTGCGGCTGGTGGGGGGCAGTGAGCAACTAATGTCATTATTCAGGGGGCTGTTCTGGAGTCTTCTGGTTCTTAAATAAAAACATTACTTATAGTGAAGTTCTGAAAGATTGATGAGCTGAGAAGTGATGAGGAATTGTGTGGAAAAATGTAGTTTGCTGCCAGAAATGCAAAAAATAATACATTTATGGTCATTGACAAAGGTAGAAAGCAAATACTTTTTGTGATTATTGATCTGCGGCTATTGCCAATGAGGTCAAAAACTGCTGGGATGTATCTCGAGAACTACTGGGCACAAGTTATTTTAACACTTTAGAACTCAATGGTGAGCCCAAATTTAGAATTACCTGTACAATTTTCCAAATCGTACCTGAATTTGTCCAAGTGGAGTAATGTTCAATGTGGTATTTTACCACTGGTAGTAATCCAACACAATGTTTGCATATGTTTGAACAAGTTGCAACAAATACTACACTTTGTCTAAAGTCTCAATTAAGAGGAGTAATTATTTGGTTCAGGGCAGATTGCACTCCAAGAAGTCAGTAAGGTAACCTTATGATGTAACCTCGAGCTCCCTGAAAAATAGGGTGAACTGCCACTATGATCTTGCCACACGAGTGCTCAAAGGTGCCTGGTAGTAAAGGTTTGGTTACTGAAAACATACATCATTCACCATAGGTTAAGACGTAGGGAGAAAATAATCATTTACATAGGATATGTACAGCCAGGGACAAATTACTTTGAAAAAGCAACAAGTGTGCAGCAGTTTTGACTAATGAGTAGCAAGAAAACACAATCCTAATTATAGCAACATTAACTTTACAGCAGCAATAATGACTGAACACTTCATTTTCAGACCATGGTCACCTTGCAGCATATCCTCCTGTTTCCAGAACACAACAAATGCTCTTCAATCATGGAGACAGCCATATAGCAACCCAGCAACTTTTTTTTGTTGATTGTTAATTTTCTGCATTTGCATAAAAATAAAAAGGTACCATTAAATTTTCAGAATCTACATCAAAAGGATGCAAGTTGTTCAATATGGATATGGTTTCAAATATCAATCAGAAATCCTCCAGGTGACTACATTTTCCTGGCTTAAGCCAGACTTCAAAATCTGAAAAAAGAGAGTACATTGTAAACACACCTCTATGTTGGTTAAATTAACTTCTGAAGTTAGCCCATGTCAGTTAAAATTTTCTAGTTAATGCCATGCTTCCAAAATCTGCCACGAAGTGGTAAAAATTCCAATAGCCCAGCACTAATCACTACCTTCAGGGGAAGGACGGAGAAAACTGGGGAGAGAATTAACAAACACAAAAAAGCTTAGAATTAACGCACTGTACTTTTAATATTGAAGCTTACTACAATACTAACCAATATTCCCCAGTTGTTGATCATTACTCATCTGGGAGCTGGAGCACTAGAACGTGATTGTAAAGATCAGCCACTATCCTAGCCTGCCCTTTTAAATCCACTGCTCAGGTCCTCCCTGTAGGAATAAACTTTAAATCAGTCCTGAGGTTGATTACTGTTTGAAGTTACTCTAGATTGGCAGTTACTTCGTTCCTTTCTTTGGGAAGAGGCCAAGTTATCATAAAGGTCAGAAAAACCATCAGGAAATGACTGTCCCTCTTGCTCTTTTATTTTCCCCAACATAGATTGCCTCAACTGAAACTTCTTACAAGGTATGACGACTGGAGTGATACAGAAACTCTCAAAATGTTTATGTGGGTTAAGAGGTGCATCACTTTACACTATACTTACTACACCCTCATACTGCATGTTTTTCCTGTGCTGCAAGTACTTGGCTGTTAATTTATTATTTCTAATCTTTAGTCACTCAAGATCACAGCAATCACAGAAATCACAGAAACCCCACAGTGCAGATAGAGGCCATTTCGGCCCATCGAGCCTGCACCGACACATATCCCACCCAATCCCCGTAACCACTACACCAACACATATCCCACCCTATCCCTGTAACCCCACGTATTTAATCCCCTAACACTAAGGGTCAATTTATCATAGCCAATCAACCTAACCCGCACATCTTTGGACTGTGGGAGGAAACCGGAGCACCCGGAGGAAACCCACGCAAACACGGGGAGAATGTGCAAACTCCACACAGACAGTCACCCGAGGCCGGATTCGAACCCGGGTTCCTGGCGCTGTGAGGCAACAGTGCTAACCACTAGGCCACCGTGCTGATCTTTAACTGTACCTCAAAATACTCTATTCCTAGCTGGTATCATGGTTTCCCAGAGTCAGACAGCTCCAAAGTAGTGACCCCGCTGATTTCTAGGTAGCCACATAAGTTCCCCTTTGATGACATCACAAAGGAGCTGAGCAGGGAGGTTGACTTATTTCAAGGATCTCCATGTTAATATGAAAAGTTACATTCTTATAGCCTCAAATCAAAATTGTCAAATACGGTCTTCTATAGGAATAATCCTTAAAGGGCTAGAAGTAATGTACACAATTATATTTTACCATCACTATCTTTTAACATGCAAGGGTTGATTTTAATTATACTAACCAAAAGCCAAATATACAAAATCCAAAAAGACAACAATAATGTAATATCAAAATATATTTTATTCTGGACCTCTTTCAGATCTGATGCAAATTATGGTTGTCAGATCAATACGATGCAAAGGGAAGCTGCAACAGAAGATGTGCCTTGGTGGTGATACTTGTAGGGTGAGGTGGTGGAAGGTGGGGCTGGGGAGAGGAAAAAGGGAAAATTAATGTAATGTGGAACCTAAATACATTATCAGGTGATATTTACATGGTCCAGGACAGTATGGTACATCAAAAAATCAGTCTTTTTAACAGGTACAAATAAAAACAGAACAATAAAGAGTTCAAAGAGTAGAAAAAAACTTTCATGGCCTGGTTTACAGGTTCACAATTTTTAAAATCTTAATTTGTGAGAACTGTAGAAATGATGCAGACATGTAAATCCAGTGCTAGAGTTGTAACGCTATCCCCTGAAATCATCATCTCTTATGCTCGTCACTCTTGAGCACTGAATGCACCTAATGCTGTCTTCACCAACCTAAACACTTCACTTGCTTCAACTATCTAGTTTCATTTGCAACCCTTCCTAAAACAGCACTTGCAAAGGAACAAATGAGCAACAGTTATAATCAGCATATTCAGTCGCTATTGGTTTGAGGAAGGGGGGCAGTTTTTAATTCATAACAATTTCCAATAGTAAGTGTTTTATGTGTAATAACTACTAGCTTTAGGTAGTTCAAACAGTGTTGTATATGTAAATTGCCATTATAATCATTTTGCTGTTTTGAGTCTCCCAAAGTCCCAGATGTGAACAGGAGCCTCAGATCATTGAAGTTGGTATGCCCTTAGAACAAATGGTAGGAACAAATCTATGTATCAAAAGAAAAGTGCTGCCATCGATACAACAGCTGACTGCGTAAACACCAATTCAGATAAATCTCCATGTTCAGGCGAGAGGTTCCACTGTTGCCCCATTTTTGGATGGCCACACCTGATGAAGTCCAGTGGAGGTAACTGCCAACCTTTTGTAATTCTCCAATCCAAAATGTGGAGTTAGGTAAAAGGTAACTCAGAACTGTCCTTACACCTCATCTTTCAGCGGTGTCCAAAAACAGCAACTAGAAAACTACTTGTATCTTTTCTTTCATTTAAAAAAATTGCTTCTGGCCTGTTTACCACTGTACTTATCAGCTCTCAACAAATGTGCCACTGGCGTATACTTTTTAAAACATTTAGATGAAAGGTTTAAACTGCGCAATTAAAAACTAGCTAGGACTTACCCATCCAAACATTAGTTCTTTAGATCAACATACAGTGACAGATGCTTCATGCATCATTTTTAATAGGGGGAGGGGAAATGCAAGGATTTTAATTTAACTTGGACTTCACAACAAACTTGCAAAGGGCAGAGCTTGAGAGAATGATAAAACCAGTCTCATTCTTCACCTTAATGTGAAACAACCTAACAAAGGGCCAGTAAATAATAAAACCAGTGGGGTTTCTGTTCCAAATGTGATAAAGCTGGCAAATCATTTATCTACATTTGACAAATAGCTGGTAATAAATGTCTAAGAGTCATTCTGAACTTATTGGTCAACTTCAGTAGTGCAGACATGGTAGACTATCTGCATATATAGCAGCTATTTGATTACACAATGTTACCTATGATCAGTTCCAAATGTAATCATCAACAGACTTTACTCCAAGGACAAACAAAATCCAACATTTGTGCAGAAATCCTTCTTACTCATGTTTCTATTTTAGACAAAAAAAGCAACTGACCTTGCATTTTTAATGGGTTGGTAAACAGACCAAGTTTGAAGTGGTGGTATAAAGCCTTTGCAACAGTAACCTCTTAATTGATCTGTTGCTGCATGGGATATGGGAAGTAGAAGAATACCTTTGTTAGACTAACATTTTACAATGCATTAAATCCAAGAATTTGAAACCTCAAACGTCTTTTCTTCACGTGAAAAAGTAATCGAGTGTCTTGTAGCAGAAATATTTGTTTAACCACTTCATCATCTGAAGAAGGGTCCCCTGAGGTTTAAAAGCTCAGATATGCTATAATATACTTTTATTCTAAAAAAAGCTATTGCAACTATACTACCTGTACTTTACTGAATAACACAGCAAGTGCAAGTACTTTAGAGGGCTGAGCCAAGATGAACCCATGTGTAATACATGAGCACCGAGGAAAGAAAATTAAAGCAAAGTCAACCCTTACCTTAGCATTAACATAAAACATATGCCTGCATGATTTCTGCCCAATGGCAGAGGGGGTTTATCTCATTGCACTGGATAGGTTTTAAAAACATTGCTTACGAGACATCAGTCCTTAATACTGGAACCTTGCTGCGAAATTTATGCCTGTAGTTCCACCAAAGAATAAGTAGAACAACAGCACTAATCCTCTGTCCAGAAAACTTTTCTTTCAATATTCTATAAGCTGCTCTATCAATAGTGCACAATCCAACCATATGCAAACTATGGTCTTAAAGCAATGGGATGCATCCCTGCATCGATTCTCTTTCTTTGTGCCCATTTGTTTAATTCTCATAAAAATCGGCAGAATCATGTCCCCATTGAGAAACTACTACATTTTAGCCACATCACCTGTAAACCACAGCTTGTTACCTATGACTGATGTACAATGAAACTAATTTTATGTTGAGTTTTGGAGCGGTTTTAGGTTTCCCCACATATTAGTTTGTGAGCCACAAAATGTACCAAAAACATACCAAATACAGTTATTTTGCTTATAGTATCCATAAAAAAAGTTTTTTTCTAATTAGGTGTTAGGTGTCAGTAGGAAAAAAAACAAGATAAACAAGATACAGTCACTCTCCTACATCATGCAACTGCAAACTAAAGTGATAAAACAATGTTTAAAACAAGGGAACAAACTATTTGCTGCTGATTTAAAGAAGCTGATATGTCTGCACACAGATCTGCTGAACTGCTGACAAGATAACTCATTCTACATAGACGCTGGACCAAAAAAATAAAAGATAGATATTTTGTCCTCGGATATTATCTTCCCATTTTGGTACACATATGGTCTCATGTCAAGTCTTTTTCAAGTTGTTTTAAATCTTCAAGAAAGGTTGACTTTTCTTTGTGGGTGGAGCTTCCAGCATTAAGCAGTCAGGGTACTCTTCACGTCAGGGCTCAGTTGTCCTGGGTTTTGCATTCTGACTTGTTTTGGCTGTAGTGGACTGGCCATGGTTCAAGTGAGACTGTAGCAGTGCATAGGGCAGGGACAGTCATTTTGGCTATGTACACATTCATTGTCGGTCCATGGCTTCCAGCTAGCAGCGCTATTTCCGCAGATCTAACACACAAACCTTTAAGAGAAAATGTATGGTGTAAATTCAGTCTAAAGCTTTATTAAATCACTACACATTCTCTATTAGTCACATGTGCCCCTATGAATGAGATTTGGATTTATAAATACACCCACCATCAATACATTTTAAATACAATTACACAAATATGCAATTATAAGGCTAAATAACAAGTGAAAGTATTCTTTTTCATTATTAATAAAATAGGAACTGATTGAAGCAGTAGGCTAACACACAAGATCCCGAGTTCTAATCCAACCCACACTGCTGGGGTGCCTCTGCCAGGTGCAGCAGTCGGACATGAACTGAGGTTACACAATCTCAACCCAGTTCCAAGTGGGCATGGCCCCAAAGCACAAAATTGCCTACAAACTAGAATCCCCAACAGAAAGGCAAAAAGTATGACTGTTAATTGGAAATTATGGTGGAGACTTTTGAGGTCGAGTTAAAGTACATTGTATGGGATTTTTATTTGGCATCTGGCCAGGAGTACTTGATTTTGCCACTTGGTGGCGAAGTTTAGGAAGGAAATCCCAGACGGTGGGATCTAGGAATTGGTGAGGACATGGAGGGATTTAAACACAAGGCTAAGATATAAAATTTGAGGTGCTGGGGAAATCGAGTGCCAATGTAGGTCAGCGAGGACAGGTGTGATGGCTGGGTGTAACTTAGTGTGGGATAGGATAAGGCCAGCAATGTTTTAAATGTGATGAAGTTAAGAGGTTGGAGATTGAGAGGCTGGTGTAATCGAGTCTGGAAGGAACAATGGCATGAGTGTTTTAGTGGCAGAAAGGCTGAAGCAGGGGCAGAGAAAGGTTAAGTTATGGAGATGGAAACAGGTAGTAATTGTGACAGAGAGGATATGAGGTTGGAAGCTCAGCTTGGGATTGGACAGGCATTACGGTTGTGAACAGTCTGGTTCAGCCTGAGACACTGACCAGCGAGAGGAATGGAGTCAGTGGCAAGAGAATGGAATTTGTGGTGGAGCCGAAGGTGGTGGCTTTGATTTTCTCTGTTTAACTGGAAGATGTTATGTCACATCCAAGATGTTGGGCAAGCAGTCTGACACCACAGAGGCAATGGAAGGGTTGAGAGGTAGAGATGTGGAAGTCGACCTCATGATTTTGGTTGATGTCCCCAAGGGGCAGCATATGGTTGAGGAAGAGGAGGGGGACCAAGAATGGATCCATATCGGCAGTGGATGACAAAGCCAGATGTGCACCATTTATGCTTATCTTTGCACCACTTGAACTTAGGGGACCAAGGAAGGGGGGTCATACCAGGGGAATGACTAGGATGGAAGGCAGTGAAGGTTTTACTGGGGACATGGCATTAAAAGTTGAGACAAGGGAGTGGTTAAGCAAATCAACAGCTGCAGAGGTATTGTTGAAAATGGAAAGCCAAAGGCTAGGCAGTAGCATTCGAGAGTGCTGCTGAACTTGACTTTGAGGAGTGTTTTCTCCGGGGGTGGATACAAAAGGAAGCAGTATTGAAAGAAGGTATGCGCATGGTGGGGTTACAAGGGGATCAGAGATAGCCTCGTCAGTGATAGAGATCATGGGTGTGGAGAAGCCACAAGAGATGGTGATGTTGAGGGTGTGGCCGTGAATATGGGTAGGAGGATTTATATGGAGGGAACAGTTGAGAGAGTTGACTGAATTCAGGAGGAGTGGAACAGAGGGAATTGCTTGGAGGTGGAATAGGAGGAAAAGGCTACGGTGTGACTAGCCAAAAAAGGCCACATCACCACCAAAGTGGTTTGGTTTGGGCAGGGTAGGTGGTTGAATTGACGAGTCCTGGGTGGGTGGCGCGAGCGGGATGAGAAGGAGTTTGGTGAAGTTAGCCCCCAGTGGGCATGTTGGACAGGAAAGTCAGCAAGAGGAGGATGGGGCAATCGGCGTTTCTCTTCTTAAGGAGACAGTGACAGGTGTCACAATGAATCCTTCGCAGAGTGATGAGAGAGGCTCAAAGGGTAGCCGTGGGCTTGTTCATGGGGGATTCAAACCTGCATGGCAGCAGGTGAGTAGGAAGGCTGAGAAGTAATGATGAGTTGGGTAGGGTCCAAGAATGGTAAAGTATCTGAGAGGGGATACGGAGATGGAACGAGAGGAGAGAAGGGCCAAAAATAAAGAAGGGAGATAGAGATAATGCGATTGCATGCTATTCAGGTCAAATTGGCATGGCAAAGATTAGGCAAGAAATGCATCAGTCGTAAACCGTGGGTAGAAACAATCCAAAGTTGAAGTCAGAGGACCAGGAGGCTGTGATGCGATGAAGTCAACTTATGGAAAGCGTGGGGTCAACTTGGAGTAACCAACAACCAAATCAGCAGTAGAGGGAGGTAGATCAAGGAGCCATTTGGTGGAGAGTAATAGCTGGGGCACTGGTGGAGGTTGTCCAGTGGATTGAGGAAACCAAAGAGCAGTGAAGAGTTGACCAAGAACCAGTAGAGGTTGACCCTGGGGTCCAGTGGAGATGCATAGTGACTCTAGACATCAACAGTGCATACCAGCAGATCCAGTGGACCAGCAAAGCAGCAGGGAACAATGGGAGTGAAATACAGAGACCAAGAACAGCAAAGGTTATGAAGCTGTGCAGTGTAATGGTAAAACCAAGGGATCAGGTCCAAGTAATGTATGTAGAGCAGCAAAGGGATGGATTGCCCTATGAGGAAAGATTGAGTAGAATGGGCCTATATTTCCTAGAGTTTAGAAGGTGGTGGTGATCTCATTGAAACATATAAAATTCTTACAGGGCTCAACATGGTAGATGCTGGGAGGATGTTTCCCCTGGCTGGGAAGTCTAGAACAAGGGGTCACAGTCTCAGAATAAGAGGTCAGCCATTTAGACGAGGAGAAATTGTATCACTCAAAGGATTGTGAATCTTTGGAATTCTCTACCCCAGATGGCTGTGGATGCTCAGTCGTTGAGTATATTCAAAGCAGAGATCGATAGATTTTTGGATACTAAAGGAACCAAGGGATATGGAGATGTGCAGAAAAGTGGAGTTGAGGTAGAAGTTAAGCCATGATCTTATTGAATGGCGACGCTGGCTCAAAGGGACGAATGGCCTACTCCTGCTCCTATTTCTTATGTTAAGAGCATACGAAATCAAGAAGCCTGAGGAATCAGCCCAACCCTGCACAGCAAAGAGTGATGGAGGACGTCTGAAGGCAAGATGCAGCAGAGCAGAGTCAATGGCCATGGGAAGCAAGCAGAAAACAACAGTGTAGTGATCATTCAGTAGAAGGGGAGCAGCATCTCAAGCAGGGCAAGAGCCAGCAGGAATGGCTCAGAGCTAGCCCAGCAGTGAAGTGTTAATCTTACAAAGTGTTTATTTTCATGGCAAAAAATATCAAGTGATAATTACTTCAGTGTTCTCCTAGATAGGTTAATTCTATCGGATTTTCACCTTACTAGTAAAAGCCTGGCCAACAAAGACTCAGCAACAGTAATGGCCATTTTCTGCCTCTCTACTGGTTAAACAACCACTTGGTTAAATAACAGGCAAGGGCATTAATCCAGTTCTGGGCATCAGGGAACTGTAGGAAATTAGACAGAGCAACAAAATTGTAGTTGGCCCAATGACGCAGCCAGTTCTGGACTTTGGAAGACTGGTTTAAAGATCATGGTATTAGAATCCAAGTATTTACTTTTCTATGTGTAATCAACTTCTGAGTTATCAATGTAATCAGAAATGGAAGCTACAATTCCAAGTTGTGAAATTGTGTGCATCATGTGCTTGTGTAGTTTATACTGAAACACATTTATATTATCTTGTTCAGCTCTGGCCTTTTTTCTACTTGTAATGATTGAAGTATCTAACCTCGAGATTTTGATTTCCCATGGAGAATGAAATCTATAGCTGAGCAGTCATTAGGAATTTCAACAGTTTGCTACTCATCTAATGAGTGTGCCTCGGAGCCCAGAGCTACTCGGCGGCAGTCAGGGCTGGGTGATTCAGCTCCAATGGAGCTTGTGCTTCCCAACAGCAGCACTGAATGAGTTAATGTAACATTGCCTGCAAAATCATGTTGAACAGATACCCTGGAAAATTGTTTAAATATTCGATCATTAAATTAACTCCAGCGCAGCAGGTGAGCTAACTCCTACCTGTTCATTTTAGTTCTCCCAGCAGAAATTGTGTTGCATATTTCTCTGAAAGCTCTTTAACAAAGTCTCAACAAACAGCAGCAAATTTTAAAATAAAGTTGTCAATTTCAGCCACCCCCCCCCCTCCCCCTCCCCCTCCCCCCACTTGTTTGGTGATGGGAGGGAACAAAGTGGTGGATTCAGCTTATCTCTAGTTTTAATGCCTTTTTCTGCTATCATTACAGTAACAACTTGCATTTATGTGGTGACTTTAACAGTGAAAATAAATCCCAAGGCACTTCACAGAGGGGTGGGGGGAATTAATGCTGAGTCAAAGGAAGAGATGTTAGGAGGGGTAACCAAAAGCTTGGTAAAAGTAGTGGCTTTTAAGGAGAGCCTTAAAAGAGAAGTTTAGGAAGGGAATGCCAAGGTGTGGGGCTTAGGCGACTAAAGTTTTGGCTGTCAATGGTGAGGCGACGGGATGGGTCAGACGCCATGAAGGGATTGAAACATGAGGATCATAACTTTAAATTTGAGGCGTTGGGGAACTGGGAGCCAAGGTAGGTTACCAAGGACAGCGGCGACAGGTGAGCAAGATTTGGTGCAGGATAATATACAGGCAGAAGAGTTTTGTATGAGCTGAAGTTTACAGAAGATTGAGGGTGTCTAGTAGAGTTTTGAAAGACAGTACCTCAGAAGAAGGAACCATTTACACTGTCAGCTAGCATGGAGGGCAGGAATGGAAGTTGGATGGTCAGCAGTTTAGTAGAATTGGGGTCAAGGGTTCAGGAGATAGGTCTTATGGACGAGATAAGTCAAAGGGGCCAATAGGAGAGATGGGAAAGAAACTGGTTCAGGGCTTGGGCAGGGAGTAGTCTGGGGGGCATGTTTGGCTTGGTGAAAAAAGAAAGTAGTCGAGGGAGCTAAAGGTATCGTCTCAATCTTAGTGACAGAGATTCATGAGCTCCTCGCACTTGTTTTAGATGGTGGTGGAGGGGACAGGGCAGAGGGGTTTAGAGGGATGGTTGGTAATGGAGAACTGCTCTCCATGATAATTCTGGAGTCGTAGGTGGTTTTAACAGTGAGGCTTGATAGCGCTAGAAGTAGTCCAGCCAGATCTGATGATGGGTAGCTCAACCAGTTGTGTGACAGATGCACCCCTTGGACTTGAAGGAGCGAAAACAGGGGCTATACTAGGTGGAAGGACCAAGATGAGAGAGGATAAAGGTTTTGCTGGGGACAAAGGCCAGAGGTGAGGGACTGATTCAGCAAATCAACAGCTACACAAGTATTGTGGTGAATGAAAGGTCAAAGGCTTGACAGTTGGGAGTTTGAAAGAGCAATTGTAAATGAGTTGGAGGAAGGGGTTTTTCCCCCCCAAAAAGACTGATGCAGAAGGAAGTGGGGTTGGAAGGGAATGTGGGTGTTGAGGGATACAAGGAAGTACTTGGAGATGGCCTCGTCAGTGATCAAGAATGGGTGTAGAGAGGCTGCAGAAGATATCATGAACGAGAGGATTGGCATGAATATGTGTAGGAGAGTTTATATGGAGGGAGACATTATGAAGGACAGGGGGCCAATGAATTCAGAGAGAAGGAGCGCTGAGATCAAGAGGCTAATGGAGGAAAGGAAGAATATCGGAGTGATGTTTGGGAGCATGGTAAACAATGCAAATTTTAAAGGAGTGCTTTCAGGAGTGGAACCAGGTGAGGCTCTCAAAGGAGAAGGTGCCAGAGGAGTAGGGGAGCAGACAAGGTAGTAACTTGGTAGTAAGGGCCATACCACCACCGCCATGGCAGTTTTGGCAGGGCAGCGGTGGAAATTATAGCCAGGTAGGGAAGCTTTGGTAAGGGGCATGGTGTCACCACCCAGTCAAGTTTCAGTCAAAGCCAGGATGTCAGTGCAATCATGTTGTAGATGGCAAGCACTTTGTCCACGAGTGAAAGGAAATTCTGCAAGGAAATATGGAATTGGGCGGTGATTGATCTGCTGGCAGAATACATAAGGGGTTAGTGGTGGATGGGGTGAGCAAGATGGAAAGACGATTGGCGAGGTTAGCCCCCAGCAGGTGCCCTAGGTGAGGTCATTGATAGAAGAGGATGGGTAGTTGGGGTTGCTGCTTGTAAGTGATAGGTGCCTCGATGGTTCTTTAGAGAATGCCAAGATGGTAGCTGTGGGCTTATTCAAGGGTGATTTAAGACTGAGGCAGGTAAGTAGGAAGGCAGAGCAATAGCGATGGGTTGGGGGCAAAGTACCCAAGAGCAGAGAAATGAAAGGTGGTATGACTGGATGACAGGACAGGGAAGAGACAGGACAGATAGATCAAGAGACAAAAAAAAGATAGTAGCAATGGGCTTAGGTCCTGAGCGACAGGCAAAAAGCATACACGAATGGACACAGAGGGCATTCGGATTACATAAGCAGAGATTAGAAGAGAGCTATCTTGGTGGTAAAGAGAGGACTTTACCCCCTACTCCATGTGCCTTGTATAATCACAGTACATTCAGTACCTTAATGTGACAATAAAATGCTACAAGATCTAATTATCCAACTGTCAGCCCACAGGTGCAAAACGTCACTGGACGAACCCCCTCGCCAAACACCAAGACAATCCACAAAGAAAGGCTCATAAATTCAACGGAGGGTGTCTTTTTTTTTTAAATGAGTCTCCATCTGTAGGTTAACTGATCCCCTATGATTTATTGGTCTGTGTCGAGTCCCTGATAGTTTACTGAGCAAAGGGCAATCCCTGGTTTGCCCCAATTCCATGATGGTTTACTGGGTAAAGCCACTGATCCCTGGTCTGTACCGAGTCTCCGACGGTTTAGTGACTAAACTATTATGGTGCATACGAGAGTCTCTAATCCTAGATGCAGATTCCATTTGCTTGGATTCTTGTACATTAACAGCACAATGAAACACAGCAATGCATCTTTAAGATCCCAGCATGTGCTTTCCTCAGTTCACCATCACAAAAGTGGAGAATATATCCCAGATTAAATGTTTTGCATAGTTGCATCCCAACATATTTGTAGATTGGACACTTGGCTTGCAAATTATTAGACAGGCTTTTAAAATGCAGCACAAATTAACTTTACCCAAATGTATAGTTTGAAAACATCATCAAATTAGGCACGCCAACACACCTGAAAGCTTTTCTAGCATTTGATAGTCAAATCATTTTACTTTCCTTTACTGATCAGCTTTTAAAAGAAAGACTCTCCTGAACTCTTAAAATAAATCTAAGTATGGGAAGAAAGCATCTCTTACCAGTGAACATCAGGCTAGTTTGTCAATTAAATAATATAAACATGAACTTCAAGAATAGTCAGTAGGTGGAGACACTGCACTAAAAAAACATTCACTAGTTGTAAACTGGACAAATGTACAAATCGCATGAACTGAGATACAGAAGAAGCTCTTTCTGTTCCTTTGCAGTCAAATTTAGTATATAATGGGCTGGATTTTCTGACCCCCACGGGTGCGTACGTGCCCATAGGGGCCTCGCAAGAATCCTCTTGACAGATCACCCGCCTGCCCAGGAAAAGGGCCTCTGCGGGCAGAGAGTTCCGCTTTCGGCACAACTTCTGCCCGCTGAAAACCTTTAAAAATCTTATGCCTGGTAAAAGCATGTATAAGGCCTGCTTTTACCAACATAAGAGTTTTAAAAAATTTAAAACTTTCACTCATTTATAATTTTAAAAAATACTTTTAAAAAAGATAAGTTTATTTTTAGCCCTGTACTAAACTTTAATTATTTTTCAAAAAATTTAAACTTTTGTTTAAAATATTTAATTTAATGTAATTTTAACTAATTTTAAATATGATTTTTTTTAAATGTATTTAATGTTTAACTGATGCCCATTCATACCTTTAACAGTTCTGTGCATACAGTCCTGTCAAAAGTGTGAAGAGGGATTCCCTTTTTTGATTGGTTCCCCATGGCCCACGCGAACCGCCTGCACCTCTGGGATACCTGGGCCTCTGCGCATTTCGTAGAGCAGAGGCCCAGGATCGGAAGTCTCGGGACCTACGGAGCCAGCAGGTAAGTGCGTAGATTTTTTCCGATCGGAGGCATCCACACACAGGAAGCCTCTGATCGGAAATTCAGGACCAATATAAATCAATTCATAATGATACTGAACTTGACTTTGACTATTCATTCTGTTTATACAGTATATACTAATTGATCTATAGTACAACACATGAGTGAAGACCAAATGTAGCCTTTAGCTGAAAGCAGATTAGTGGGAAGAGAATAATTGGGCCAGGATGCAAAGATGTAATATGGTCCCTTTTTAAAGTCATACATTCTATTCTTATTTTTGCATAATATTCTGACTAAACTAACATCGATTTGAGAAGCAGAGAAGTAGAATTTCTCTGCAGTACAGGCCGAGGAGCTGGGGATGCAAAACTGAGGAGCTACACTGGTAGGAGGGCATAATTACAGTGAGACATGTTTACATAGGCAGTTCCGATTATAATGTAAAAACAGGAATTTATATTGGAAAAAGTTGACAGGAAGTGCGCACAGAAGTAAGATTTTTTAATAATAGACAGATAAATGGGTTATTTGTTTAAAAGCTCATTTTTAACTTGTACCTTTAAAATGAAGGAAAACATAATCCAGTTCTGATTTTGATGACGGTTATGATTTTAAAAACTACTCTAGGAAGTGTGTCCCCTTTGCTGTTTGCAAATTGGTCTAACGATGTTTTGTATTTTAATTTAGTTAACTCTAAATTCTGTTAACATACAGGTCACTTGTGGTACTTACTGAACCATCTGATGCACTTGCACCCACTTTATCCCCAGCTGCATTCCAACACACCTCAAAGATTCCTCCTGTTCCCCTGTAGCTATGGACAAGAGCACCTGTCTGTAAACAAACCAAATTACTTCAATTATCAGAGATGAGACAGAGCATCAAAAATCTGAACAATGCAATGACTGTCAAGACACCATATGGTGCACTGTGTGCGTGTAAAAAGCAATTCAAGTGTGCATTTGCACTAACAGATTGGGAGGAAGAGAGGAAGGTGAAGGTAGGTGAGGTGATGGCAGCACAGCCACCATTTTCTCTGTGATGATAGTTATATAAACAGGGCGGTGTACATACAGGAGTTACTGCTTTTGTCTGTTATAAACAGCCTTCCAATGTGATTCTATGGTATAAACAAAGGGTCAGATTGCGTGAGAAAGGGAATTTAACTTGTCTTCAGCAGATGACAGCACATACCTGTGTGTTCCAGATGTGAACACACTTGTCGAAGGAGCCGCTAGCCAGGTACCTGCCATCTGGGCTGAACGCTACACTGTATACAGGTTCCTGGTGTTTGGTCAAAGTGTGGATACAGATACCTCGGTCCACATCCCATAGTCGTACAGTGGAGTCAAATGATGCACTGTAGAAAAAATTCCAAAGTCTAAGAGCACACTTAAAAGACCACATCAGCAGCATCCATGACATCTTTTATCACAAGTCTAAAAATACTCTCAATGTAAGGTACTCCCTCCATCCAGTTAAAGAAAAATATTTTAAAAGTCCCCTACCCTTTAGGAGAAATTTAATATCTACTGTTAAGAGGAGCCAGGACAAACATTTTGGACTCAAATTCACCACAGAGCCACCCAACTAATATTAGTGGTGCACTTGTTAACAAGCAGTTCCACACGATTCAGACTGACGTGCACTCTTTTTGGTCTGGGTGCTGATCAAGAGTCATCACATCAAACTGTAAAACTCAGTACCAGAGAGGTAGTGTTATAACCTTGAATCATTCCAGGTTTTTAATAATTCCATGTTTACTGTTTATCGAGTCTTGAGATTTCTCTTTTTGCCAGTAGCAACTCCCACTGAAGCACCAATGACTATAATGTAATCACAGAGTTTACTGAACAAAAAAAATTGCCTTTGAGTACCAGGAAACAATAATATCTAATACATATTAGAATATAATAACCTTATTAGGTTTATGGTCTGGAAGCTACTAAATATAAAGAGCTCAAAGCACAGACATATTTTCTAAGTGAGAATGCTAACAATTTACCATCATTATAGGTGATTTAGGTCATTAACAAATTAGTAGCTCTCCTATAGTGTTGCTCACAGGTAGTCTGGGACCTGGCATGCATGTTTTTTTTTTACATTTGTCATGCTCCCACTGCAGCCTAAACGCGAGAGCAAATTTACTGAAGCAATACATCACATGCCTAATATTACATACTTTTTTTATTCATTCACAGGATGTGGGCGTCGCTGGCAAGGGCAGCATTTATTGCCCATCCCTATTTGCCCTTGAGAAAGTTACTGAAAGATACAGGCAAGTAGATTTAATATTTGTAATGCTATTTAACTACTTCACAAAAAATACTCGGTTGTTCTACCCTCCAAAACCCTTTATTCCCAGTTATATAGCTTATCATTTGTTTTCCATCGCCCACTGATTGGTAGTATTTGCTTAAGATGCAAGTACTTTATTTATTGTACTCAAAACGTTCACTCTTCAGTAATTTTGGCTTCTAAATAAATTTTTTCCCCCCGTTTTGTAGTTCCTGAAGCTGTAATTGGTGTAGCACAAGTGAGGCAAATTCCTGCTGAGAGTCTTCAGTAGCCAGCATGTAAACTGATGGTCGTTTGTCATCGTCTGATTCTGTCTGGCTGGCTGCACACAGCTGCAAAGTGCCTCATGAACATCCCATATAACCCTGATGAAAAACAAGTCTTGCCAAAATGCACCATAAGCGTAGAATTTTTCACTGTTGGCTTAACTGTATAAAACACTGAAAAAATGCACCCCCCTCACACTCGTACCTCATAGTTGTTTACAAATTTTGTGTCTAGCTTATCACAGTACATTCTGGTACTGTAGTTCCACAGGAACAGCATGAAAACTACAAATCCAACAGTGCAAGAATTTATTTAAGCAATTTGACTGGTGGGCTTTGTGGTATTTCCCCGTTAGTGAATGGTAACCTTGGAAAAAGAATTTAGGGATTTGATTGCTTGGCTTTCTAACAGCTACTCATTATTCATTTTATGATTTGTTCACATTTAGAGTGGAAACTTAAATGATTAATGTTACTTAAGCCAATCATAATATTTTGTCCTATAAATGCTTTTGAGATATGACGCATTAGCATCACACCTTCAGATGGAACATCTTTGAAAGGAGCGGCAGACATGTACAGACACAGGACTTCTAATTACATAGATAAGATTCTTTCATACCTTGCTAACATTAGGTTGGCGTTTGGATTGTTAGTACCAGGTCCTGTTGGACTCCACTTGATGGTATAAATTTCCTTGTTATGCGCTTGTAAATCATGGACGCATGCATCTTGCTTCATGCTCCAGATCTATATTAAAAACAAAATTGCATGAAAACCAACATAAAACATTAATCTACAAACTTATTTATATACTACACCACTATGCTCAATACTGCAGTTGGATTTTTTAACTTCTTAATAGGTATATTAAGTTAACTTTTTAAAGGGATCTACTGGAAAAAAAAATGTGCACTTAACTAAAATACAGAAGAAAGGGCTATTCAAATCATAAAGCCTATCCTTTCTATAGCTCGTGTATAATTTTCCCCACTTATCACCTGAGGGAGATGGCAAACCACAAGTTAAATTTCCAGGATAAATTTCTGAAAGCTTTAACCTTCCCACCCTCAAACTAACCATGCAAAACTCCAGGATTCAAAATTGCAACCTCACTTATTCAACTCTAACCAGCTAAATTCCACAAATGAGAGGTCTCTATATACCCCACGTCCTGCAATTTGCTTTAAAAGCCTTTTTACTTAAAAGGTGTTGCTCAACATTAATTTATATTTATTGATTTATATAGCACTCTTCAAGCAAAAGAAAACACCTGAGCGCACAAGCTGAGAAAATAAGCACTAATCAGAATGAGGAGGAAAACTTAGATGGGGGGGGGGGGGGGGGGGGTGAATGAAGACAAGGTCTGAAAGAAGGTTTTAAAGGAGGCTTTTGAAGTTAGAGAGAGAAGTAGCAAGCCAAAGTGGTTCTGGGAGAAAGTTTCAGAAGCTTAAAGATTGGCCTTCAATGGTGGAGTACAGGAAGTAGTTTGGTGTTAGTAAAGCAGAGGGCACCTGCAGGGACATATGGCTGGTAAAGATTGCTCAGATAAGGTTGAGCGAGATTGTGGAAGGATTTAAAAGATGAGTCCAAGAATTTGCTAGGATACAGAAAATCAGTGGAGATTACAAAGACATGGATAATGAACATACAGGAGTGTGTGCAGGCCACAGAGTTCTGAATTAGAAAGTCTATGAAAGACAGGGCTGAGGAATGTAGTAAGGAGAGAATTTATTAAATCAATCTGAGATGATGAAGTTATAGCTTAGGGCTTTAGCAGTGAAGAGGTGTGGGTGTTGGCGAGAGATGCTCCAAAGATGGAAGAAAGTGGTCCTGCCAGAGTACATGTAGAGAAAGCATCATAGTTTAGGATCAAACAGGACCTCCTGATTTAGCCTGAGGGAGCAGCGCCATAAAGAAAACAATGCTAATGGGAACAGAAAGCATGGCTTCATTTTTGTTGATGTTGAGCTGGAGGAAATTGTGGATCATTCAGAGCCCATTGTTAGACACCTTGGAGTCTATAGTGAAGGCAGAAAGGTTGGGTATTATCAGCATACAAGTGGAAGCTAATAGTAGTTGCAAATGATGTAGCTGAGGGACAACATGTAGACAATGAATATGGGGGAACCAAACGTAGAGCCTTAGAGCACCCTGGAGATAATAGCATGGGGACTGGAGAAACTGACGCAACATGTTAAATGCATTGGGACTAGGGTTGCGAAGGGGTGGAAAGTTTCCGGTAAATTTCTGGAAATTTTCCACGGGAAGTTTAGTTTGGGAATTTGGGGAATTTTGCCCA
The DNA here is from genome assembly GCF_052327205.1 of Somniosus microcephalus. NCBI lineage: Eukaryota > Metazoa > Chordata > Chondrichthyes > Squaliformes > Somniosidae > Somniosus > Somniosus microcephalus. Next base: position 62,455,991 of record NC_140992.1, on the reverse strand, counting down.
AAAAAGCACATGCTAGCATAATATTGTTTTTTTTTTGTATTTTTCATTTTTTTCCCCCCCCACAGGTCCTCTCTTAAAATTACTAACAGAGATGGAATCTTAATTATTAAGGAATTTCTTAATCAATATATGTTTATCTTCTTACTTGGCTTGTTTTAATAATTACAAGTTTTGTGTGTGACTGTGAACAAATGTGTCCTGATTGGTTGATGAGTGGATGAGCGATTAGCTCCCTCTATTGGTAATGTAGCGTCATGCGTGCATAGGTCATGCTTCCATCACATGGCGCATCAGGAAAAATTTACTCACCCTGTTGCAATCGTGCTGATCGACCGCAGTTCGACACAGACGAATGCCCTTTATTTCTCTGCATAGAACAATGCCACGTTTACCGTCGGATGTGTGGAAGCATTTTACCCCAGGCATTAAAGATGGAAAGATGGTGTACATGTGCAAACACTGTACAAAGCCATATGTAAGAATGCCACAAAGATGCAGCAGCATTTATCCAAATGCAACAACTTCACTCAAAGCTCACAGCAGTCAGCCCAGAGTTCCGCTGCTTCCATTCAAGATGATGATGGTTCACATTCAGCATCAGGCTCATCATCAGCAACTCCTGGCCCACTTGGAAGGTTCTTTGATACAATGGATAACCAGCCAGAAGAATGCAGATGAGTGACTTGCTCGAGCTGTATATGCGACAGGCTCACCCCTCATGCTCACAGCCAATGTGTACTGGAAGAGATTTTTCAATGTTATTCGCCCTGCATACTGTCCTCCCACCAGACATGCTTTGTCTACTTATTTGCTGGAGGCTGAGTATAACAGAGTCCAAGGAAAGCTCAAAGAAACGATAGCGATGGCAGACTGTGTTGCAGTTATCTCAGATGGGTGGTCAAATGTACGAGGGGAGGGCATCATAAACTACATCGTCTCCACTCCTCTCCCAGTGTTCTTCAAGAGCACAGACACGAAGGACAACAGGCACACAGGCACATACATTGCTGATGAGCTGAAAGCAGTCATCAACGATCTTGGATCACAAAAGGTCTTTACAGTAGTTACTGACAATGCTGCGAATATGAAGGCTGCTTAGGCTCAAGTGGAGGAGGCCTACCCTCATATTACGTCTATTGGGTGCGCAGCTCATGGGCTCAACCTGCTCCTCAAGGACATCATGGGTTTAAGAACCATGGAAACACTGTACAAGAGAGCAAAGCAAGTTGTTAAGTATGTCAGGGGAAAACAGGTAGTTGCAGCAACCTACAACTCCAAGCAAACGACAAAGAACAAGAACACCACACTGAAGCTGCCCAGCAACACTAGATGGGATGGCGTTGTCATAATGTATAACAGCCTTCTGGAGGGTAAGGAGTCGCTGCAAGAAATGGCAATATCCCAGTCTGAGGATATGGAAACCATCAAGAAAATACTGCTGGGTGGTGTGTTTTGGGAGAGAGTGGTTAGCAGCCTTAAACTACTCTCACCAGTAGCATCTGCAATTGCTCAGATTGAAGATGATGCTGTCTTGTCAGATGTTCTCAGGCTTTTTGCTGATTTAAAAGAACAAATCAGCATTGCCCTACCCACATCCCTGCTGCTCAAAGCAGAGGAGAAGGCAATTGTTCAATTCATACAGTCGTGTCAAGAATTTTGTGTCAAGCCGATTCATGCTGCAGCATACATGCTGGACCCAAAGCATGTTGGGAGACCAATACTTTCTGGAGAACAGATTAACAGCGCTTACAGTGTGATTTCTACCCTCTCACGCCACCTCAATCTGGACGTGGGCAAAATTCTGGGAAGTCTGGCAAAGTTCTCTACCAAGCAAGGTCTTTGGAATGGGGACGGGATATGGGAATCATGCAAGCATATCAGTGCACATACCTGGTGGAATGGACTTTGTGCATCTGAGGCCCTATCACCCATTGCATCGGTGATACTCCAAATCCCACCTTCATCAGCGGCCTCTGAACGAAACTGGTCACTTTTTGGGAATACGCATACAAAGGTGCAAAAACAGGCTGACTAACGAGTGGAGAAACTGGTGGCTATCTGGGCGAACCTACAACTTATTGAGCCAGATACAGAAGTGTCCACCACACAGCTAGAGAGTGATACAGAGGAGGAAATGGACACGTCAGAGCCAGAGTCAGATAATCAAGAGGAGCAATGATGAGTAGAAGACTCAAAGGGACAAAATAAAAACAAATTACAGGATAAATAAGCTGACGCTCTTTTTATTTTATTTTAGATGGGTCTTTTTTGTGGGGGGTTCAATAAAGTTCAAAATTATAACCTAAATAAAGTTTTGAAAGCCTGTTTTTTATTTGTATGGAACAGTATGTCTATTTTGATGACAAAGATAATATAAGGGTCAGGGACAAAAACCATCAGTGTGCAAAAAAACACAAAATTCCCATAAATTCCCATGGAAAGTTTCTTCTTTTAAAAATTCCCGGAAATTTGCAACCCTAATTGGGACAGATATGAGCAGAACCACAAAAGTACAGTGCTATGGAAGCAAAGTTGAGAATGGAGTAAACATGCAACTATAAAGTTGTTAATCTAACTTCAGTTGCGAGCAAACACTTAAAATCCGTAACAGCATCAAGTTAATTGGCACTTAAGGTCAGCTAATCAAGGATAGCCATCCTGGATTTGTTAAAGGGAAGTTGTGCTTGTCAAATTTAGGAGTTTTTTTCAGAACATTTGGCTGAATGTATAGACAAAGGAAATGCATTAGATGGGAAAGAGATCAAATAAAATGAGAATTAGCAAACAGCAAGGAGGCCTATAAGAGTCTTGGGAGGACAGGGAAAGTTTAGCAGAATGGGCAAACAGGTGGCAGGTGCAATCAGAATTTACTCAATGGAAAAATGCTGAAAGGTGCGAAGGAACAGAAACACCCTGGGGTGCAAATACATCATTTTTTTTTTTTTTATAAAGTGCAGGTGCAGGCAAATGAAGTCAAGAAAAGGCCAATAGCATTTCGGCTTTATAAACAGGAACATAGAGTGCAAAAGCAAAGTGATCATGATACATTCGTACACGGCAATGGTTGGGGCCACAGTTAGAGAACTATGTGCGATTTTGAATGCCCAATTGTAAAGCCAGAAAGTATACAGCAAAGATATATCAGGATCATACTAAGGATAAGAAAATGTAGTTTAAAAGGTGAAAATGAGTTAAGAGGGACTATTTTCACTGGAACAAGAGGCCAAGGGAAGATTTAATAGAGGTTTTTAAAACTGAAGAGTTTTGATAGGGTAAATAGGGGAAGACTATTTCCCCTGGTTGGTTACTCAGTGACAAGGACGTCAATTTAAAATTGTTACAAAAAGGGCGAGGAAAGAGGTCAGAAAAAATGTCTGTATGCAAAGTTGTTAACCCATTGAATGTTTTGCTATAGGGATTAGTTAAGGCACATAAAACTACATTTTTTTTTTTTTTTTTTTAAATACAGGAAGTGTTCCAAAGTAATTACAGCACAGAAACAGGCCATTCAGTCCAACAGGTCCATGCCAGTGTTTATGCTACACACGAGCCTCCTCCCACCCCCTTTCATCTAACCCCTTCAACATATCCTTCTATTCCTTTCTCCCTCATGTGTTTATCTAGCTTTCCCTTGTACGCATCTATGCTGTTCGCCTCAACTACTCCCTGTTGTAGCGAGTTCCACATTCTAACCACTCTCTGGGTAAAGAAGTTTCTCCTGAATTCCTTATTGGCTTTATTAGTGACTTTCTTATATTTATGGCCCCTAGTTCTGGTCTCCCCTGCATGTGGAAAGAACTTCTTTACCCCTAACCCTATCAAACCCTTTCATAATCTTAAAAGCCTCCATCAGGTCACCCCTCAGTCTTCTCTTTTCTAGAGAAAAGAACTCCAGCCTGTTCAATCTTTCCCGATAGGTATAACCTCAGTTCTGGTTATTATTCTAGTAAATCTTTTTTTTACATCTTCTCCAGGGCCTCCACATCCTTTTTATAATATGGAGACCAGAAATGTTCACAGTACTTCAAGTGTAGTCTAACCAAGGTTCTATACAATGTTGATAAACATTTGAAGCAGAGGAAGATGATGGCCTATGGAGAGAGAGCAGAGTAATTGGTTTAGTTTTTGGACTGCATTCGCAAAGAGTTGGCACAGACATAATGGGCTGAATGGCCTCCTTTTATGCTATATATAAGCTTCAATGGAGTAGTCAAAAGTTGCAATGAGATTGAGGACGCAGAGAGTCACAATTGCACAAGATGTCATTGGTGACTTTGATCAGACAGTCTTGTTGCTGTGGGTAGATTGGAAACTGGATTGGAGGGTCTCAAACTGAGTGTCATGGGTGAAGTAAGTTTGTAATTGAGTGGCAACATTAGGTGCAAGGATTTTGGCAAGAAATGGTAGGTTCGAGATAGGGAGATAGAGAAAACAGAAAAGTCAAAAGCAAACACTATACAGGGTTGATGGCAGAGGTTTTAAAAGGATGGAGAGCTTCAGAAGATAGAGAAGACAGCAATGATGTTGGCATACGTGGAGTGAAGAGAAAAGCAGGATAATCAGGAGTGGAGTTGGGAAAGGATTAGATAATGGGCTCAAATGCAGAGTAAGGCCCTTTTATAGTCTGCCTCAACAATGTGTCGAGGCCAACTCTCAGAGCAGCATACCCTTATGCATCAGTAACATTTTTCAATTTGCCACATCAGCCATCCTGTGCCTTGAGTGCACCAACTAGTGTCAAATTAGGAGAAGATTTTTTTTGATGTGGCCACTGCAACTGAATGGAGACTCCTGAAACTCATTTAAATAGATCCCTTACAGCTAGCCAAGAGGAGAGATTTTCATCCCATCTCTCAAAATTGAATTTGAACTAAAGCCTTAAAAGTGAAAGGCCAGCTTCTAATCCACTGTACCCCAAACCTGCAGTGTTTTCAATGACTGTTTATCTATCAGATTGCAGGTCAACAATTTATGAGGTATCCTTGAGATGTTGCAATAAGGTAATGTCTCTCGGGAAAGCTTGGATACCATATAACCTATATAATGCATACTTTGAGGGCTATTGACGTAACTTCATACTGAACAGAGAATGGTTCCATCTCTGAACCATGACACTAAGGGGAGTAGAAGCATTGGGACTGAAAACAAGCAGCACTTCAGAGCAGCAGACAGCAGCAAGCACATTAAATTCAGATGGTTTTAAAGTTCTAACTGTCTCATCTGACACTGTTCAGCATACATGAATGAGGTTCCTGCCTATTTCCAGTGGGAGCTGTGGCCACCTGGATCAAGGTCTGCCCAAAAACCGTCAAGAATGGGAACTTAGCGGTAAGCTGGCGTTTCCGTTCCACGTGCTAATTTCGTCCTGTAACTGTCCTGTTTTTAAGCACAAATGGGGTGGTAGGAACACAAAAATCATCCCCATGGAGTTTAACGATTCCCATCTTATGCACAAATGCACAGAATGTGACTATTCATCATAACAGGAAAAGCAGTGGGCCTAGGCTTCATGTTAAGAAATTGATTTGACAATGTTCCACCAATGCTTGGAGCTGGTCAAGCGGTTGGGATCTGATCTTGCATTTGCACTTTGAAAAGCAAATGTTGGAATCTTTTCAAATTACAACTTGTATTGATTTTTATGTGGGTTCAATGACGACACATTCATGAAAGAGAATGACTTTTTATCTAAAGTATGTTCAACTCAGTTAACAGCATTACAGGAGACACCATGTTAGAGATCCATCTAAAACGAAACTAAAACTAAACTGCTTGTCTCTCACATGCCCTCTGCTGGTCAGGCATAAATAATCAATCAGGCAAATATGCTGGTAAGGCATAAATAATCAAACAGGCAAATACCATCACTATTTGCTGATATCATTACATCTCCCTTTCTTAAAACAAAAGTATTTTACTTTTATCTAACAACATGTTTTCTTTGTATTACTCTGCATTTTAACTGTAACACTTAATGAACTTACATTATCATTATCATTATCAAGGTTTTTTAACCTTGCTTTGTGTGTTCACATGAAATATGTAAATACACTAGAACTTGAAGAGAGAATAAGATAACATTACTTCCTTCTATAACAAGAGTCCTTAAACTTGCTCAATGAGTCTCTCAGGAGGCTTCACGCGTCTTGAGGATTTTCTGATTGATTGTCCTTGAATCTGAGTTGTTGCCTCAGATGATGATTTCTCAGCTGTGTGATCAGGTTGTTCAACAGTATCAGTCTTTTGACCTGCTGTGTGATCAAGTTGTTCAACAGTATCAGTCTTTTGACTTGCTGTGGCTGGTCCCATGAGAAGATCTCGACGATTTCTTCGCAGAACAGCACCCTCATCTGTCTGAATGGTGTATGATCTTGGTTGAACTTCACTCAGGACAGTTCCCTTCTGAGTCCATATGTTTGTTTTGTCTTTGAACCTTACTTGGTCACCAGTGTGGAGTTCAGGTAGGTTTTGTGTTCCTCTGTCATAGTAGTACTTTTGCTTTTCTTTCTGTTGTTCTTTGAACTTCCTCACTTTCTCCCCCTCTTTTGTTTTCAGGAGGTTCTCCGGGATGGGTAGGTTTGACCTTAGCAGACGTCCCATAAGGAGTTGGGCTGGTGACATACCACACTCGAGCGGCGTTGTGCGGTATACAAGCATGCTCTGGTAGAAGTCAGTTCCACTGTCTTTTGCCTTGTACATCAGTCTTTTCACAGTCTGGACCAATTTTTCCACTAGTCCATTGGACTGTGGAAAGTGAGGACTTGACGTTGTGTGGACAAAGTCCCACTCTTTGGCAAAGTGTCGGAAACTTGCATTGTAAAACTGGGGTCCGTTGTCTGTGAAGACCTCGCTTGCCACGCCATGTCTGGAGAATATGGCTTTCATACATCTTATCACAGCATCTGCAGTAGTGGTGTACAGTCTACAAACCTCTGGATACAGGGAGTAATAGTCTGTGACTACAAGATAGTCCTTCCCTTGACATACGAATAGTCAGCGCCTACCTTCTGGTAAGGTCTGTCTGGCGCTGGGTGTGGCTTTAGTGGTTCTACCGGATTGCTTGCTCGATATTTCAGGCATATTGTGCAGTTTGACACCTCATTTGTCACATCTTGGTTGATTCGTGGCCAGTACATCACCTCTCGTGCTCTTTTCTTACACTTTGATTCCCAGATGTCCTCCATGGATCCTTTTTAGCATCTCTTTTCTCAGACTCTTTGGGATAACTATTTTACTTCCTTTGTAGATGATGTCTTCGACCACTGATAGTTCCGCCCTGCAGTTCCAGTACTCTGCCATGTCAGGTGAGCAGTCTTGCTTCATGTTGGGCCATCCATCCAAGATGCTTTTCCTCAGTCGTCTCATTGTTTCATCTTTGTTTGTCTCAGTCTATATGAGCTCCATTTTTGCATCTGCTATGGGCAGTGCACTTGTGATCATGTCCACGTAGGCGTTCACTTTTTCATCCATTTTGGTGTTTGCGGGCTCACTTGGGTCAACAGCTCTGGACAACGTGTCTGCTGTATACATCAGTTTACCCGGAGTGTACGCAACATTCAGTGTATAGCGTTGCAGCCTGATCATCATTCTTTGTATTCTAAGCGGACAGCTATTTAGTGGCTTCTGGAACAATGCAATCAAGGGCTTATGGTCAGTCTCTACACTGATTGCTTGTCCTGACACAAACTGGTGAAATCTTTCACAGGCGTATGTGATGCTGAGCAGCTCCTTTTCTATTTGAGCATATCGCGTCTCCGCGTCCGTCACTGACCGCGATGCATATGCAATAGGTTGCCAGTAGTCATATTTTTGCATAAGAACGGCACCGAGCCCACTCTGTGATGCATCTGATGATATCTTGATGGGTCTCGCTGGGTCATAAAACCTCAGAACTGGTTCCTCTGTGAGCAGTTTCTTTAGATCGCTCCATGACTTCTCATGCTCATGATTCCATTCCCATTCTATGTTCTTTTCAGTTAGTCTTCTCAGTGGCGCCATCTTTTCTGAGAGGTTGGATATGAATTTACCCATGTAGTTGATCATTCCATTAAACCTCTGCACGTCCTTTTTGCATTGTGGCTTTGGCATATTCTCAATGGCGGACACCTTTCTGGGATCTGGTCTGATGCCCTCACTGCTAAGGATATCTCCCATGAATGTCAGTTCTGTCACCCCGAGCTGGCATTTCTCTCTATTCAGCTTCAGGTTTGTTTTCCTTGTTGCTTCCAGCACTTTTTTCAGTCTCTCGTCATGCTCAGTTCTCGTGGTTCCCCATACTATGATGTCATCCATTGATGTATCAACTCCCTCCAGGTGCTCATAGATCATATGGATAGTTTTGTGATACACTTCAGGAGCTGAGGCAATGCCAAATGGTAACCTTAGGAATCTGTATCTGCCAAATGGACTGTTGAACGTGCAGTCTTGAACTTGCCTCGTCCAATTTCATCTGCCAAAATCCTGATGATGCATCTAACTTGCTGAAATACTTTGCATTTGCAAACTGTGACATGATTTCCTCACGTGTAGGAAGCTTGAAGTGCTCTCTCTTTATTGCTCTGTTTAGATCTCTTGGATCCAGGCAAATTCTGAGCTTTCCATTCTTTTTGTCCACAACGACGAGGGAACTCACCCACTCAGTTGGCTAATCTATCTTCTGAATCACGTTCAGGCTTTCCATCCTGTCCAACTCTGCCTTCAGTTGCTTTTGAAGAGCAAACTGAACTTTTCTGCATGGATGTATGACCGTTGGCATACTTTTATCTACTCTGATCGTGTGTTCTCCTGGAAGGCAGCCTAGACCCTGAAATAGGTCGTTGTACTCTTTCATGAGTTCATCATAGACTGTCTCTCCTTCGCTTTCCACAACGAGGACTCTCTTTACCAGGTTCAGTCTCTCAGGCTTTTAAACCTAGTATGGCTTGCACATCCTTTGGCACCACGATTAATGCTAGCGTGTGCTCTCTGTCCTTGTGTGTCACTTTGACAATGCATTTTCCTTTCACTGGCATATTAGTACCTGAGTATCCTGTCACTTTCACTCCATGTATCTTTGGTCTGGGTCTAATTTTCTAAAAATCAGTCTCTGATATCACATTAACTTGTGCTCCAGTATCCAATTTAAATGGAATGTGTATGTCATTCACTATTAGTGTCAACATCCAGTCTCTTTTTTCTTTTCAGACACAACATCTACATGGAACTCCTCTATCTCGCTTTCATCTACTGTATGGACCTTACTTTGTTGCGCTTGGTTCTTACAGCAACGGGCATAATAGTTGTTTTTGTTGCAACTATTGCATGTTTTACCATATGCTGGACACTTTCTTGGTGGATGCTGTGTACCGCATCGACTACATGACTTTCGATTGCCCCTTTCATTTTTGTTCGCTGGCCACGCCTCTTTTTTCACATTGGCACTCTTTTTGTTAAACGGTTTGTGTCCGTTCATTCTCACTGCATCCACGTTGCAGCTACTGTCACTGAACAGCTCCTTTGCCTGCGTCTTCAGTCTCTGTAGCCCTACACAGTGCTATGGCTTTTCCCAGGTCTAGATTTTGCTCTCTTAGCAGTCTTTCCCTTAGACCATTATCTGGAATACCACACACCAGTCTGTCTTTTATCAGCGAGTCTGTCAGTCCCCCAAATTCACACGATTTGCTTCTGTTTCGCAGTTCAGTCACATACTGATCAACAGTCTCTCCCGTTTTCTGTACACGTGAAAAATCTATGCCTCTCAAACGTCACGTTACGTTTAGGTATGCAGTAGGCCTCAAACTGTTCCATTATTTTATCCAACTTCATTTTGTCTCCATCAGCAGCGAATGTGAAGTTATTATACACCTCCAGCGCTTCATCACCCACGACATGTAAGAACACTGACGCTTTCATTTTATCACTTTTCTCGTCAGCTCCGATTGCCGCTAAATACAACTCCAAATGTTGTTTGAACCTCCTCCAATTTTCAGCCACATTACCTGTCAACTGAAGCTTCGCCGGTGGGTGTAATCCTACCATTTTTTCACTTTGTTAGCTATTCTCCAATGGTAAGTAACGATGTTCTCTTTTGGCTTGCTAATATGTGGAGAGCTGATTTAACTTCAGATTTTTCCTCTTCATCTCTTTCAATCACTTCTGACTTCTGACACCATGTATCGATTTGTATGTGGGTTCAATGACGACACATTCATGAAAGAGAATGACTTTTTATCTAAAGTATGTTCAACTCAGTTAACAGCATTACAGGAGACACCATGTTAGAGATCCATCTAAAACGAAACTAAAACTAAACTGCTTGTCTCTCACATGCCCTCTGCTGGTCAGGCATAAATAATCAATCAGGCAAATATGCTGGTAAGGCATAAATAATCAAACAGGCAAATACCATCACTATTTGCCGATATCATTACACAACTTAGCAAAGATATATGACTGCCTGTCCAATTTTATTCTCTGATCTTCCCCATTTATCAAAAGATTTATTTTTGGCTGAGAGCTGAAAGCCAATGCCAAAGTTGTATGGATTGAACGTGGCACAGTATGATTTGGCTCATGGATAGATGGGATGCTCATCCTTCCCTTCAAGACTTTCCAATTACTCGCATTATACAGATAAATCTTGCATTATTAGATTAGCTGTTCTTAGAAGAAATAAGAACAAAGACATCAATAAGAACCATCATTCAGTACCTCCTTACAACTGTCCCAAGATATTTCAATTTTTAATCCTGAATGTATATGTAATAGTGCAGTTACACCTTCGAGTTGATATGAAGCAATTTTGGGTGGGCATCAATGCGAAAGTGGCAGTGTAATTCAGATGCCTCAAGTGCACTAAAGATGCAAGATGAATGTCTCTCACCCACAACCCCCACCCCCGCCCCCCCCCGCGCGCAAAAAAACCCTTCGGGTTGTTCGTTTCACACTGGGTTGAAATTATACCGAATACAGTAAAACTCCAGCCTAATTATTAACTAGTGATCCCAATAATACATCTTGGATACGTTTCCAAGTTTAAGATTTTGTCTCCCAGACACGGTTAATGCCTGGAACTCTTACATTTTGTACGCAGAAGTCCAAATACAGATATTAATCACCAGCTAAAATAGAATTGTTAGAGCAATTAGGCTTTAGGAAATTTCAGTCTTGCCCTTCCCCACCTGATTTAATTTGTCTACATTTTTAAAATCGGCTCTCACCAATCACCAAGGTCAAATCTGAGAGACGTCTTCCATCATTACAGTTGCCCCCAGCTTGTTGGTTTTTATGCTAAATCTTCACTTTTTCAGCTACAGCAGAATTTTTAACAGTACTTAATTAACAACAATGTGGAAACAATAAAAATAAAATGTTAACTACCTTTAAGGTCATGTCATCAGAACAAGATGCGAGTAGATTCCCAGTTGGATCCCACTTGATTGCATTCACTTCATTCTGAAAACAGAACCGGGTTATTAAAAATAAACAAGACACCTCCTTCATATATACAGCAAGAGCAACCTCTTAACATTCAACATAGAGAATATGTTCTCTCATGTTAACAGAATGTCAACAAGAAATATCAAGCCTTCAGCTACAGGATTGTCAGCACTGGTAACTGACTATTAATGTGTATTGCTCTTTGCTTATTTTAAAAGCCGATTAATATTAATACTAACATTACACTGGCAATTCTGAAGCACACATCACAAAGGGGCAAAAGTCTTAGACAGCTAATTGAAGAGACCAATCAAGATGCTGTAGTCAAGATTTAAAACTGATTTTAAAATGTTGAAATCTTTTAATTTGAAATGTAAGCAAGGCTTACAAAATCTCTCTATAAAAAGTGTTGACAAATATCATGGGAGTCATTTGAAAATTATCCAAAAGATTAATTATATAAAATATATGAAGCAGCATGCAAATGTCAAAGGAAAAAGTGTCCATTTTTTAAAAATATACCTCGACGACAATCGTAGTCTGCCTGCTTTATCCCATTACAAATTATGTGTGCTATTTAACTGACTGCACACCATTTTTAAATATGCAGTTTACACTAAAACTACACAATCGGGCACTTTTGAATTAGTGCAAATTTAGCACAATGTTTAAGAGGATAAATCATGTTTTTTTTTAAGTGCTTTTTTTTTTAAACTGTTGATTTAAATGCATCAACATTTTTCAACCTGAGCCAACAAGTCAGTGTTTACTGATACATAACTTTATGAAAGTACAGTTTCCAGCTTACCAAATATCCAAAGGAAGAATATGATGAGAAAATCACTCAAGTTTGAAAAAATTCAATACAACGATATCTGTGTCACTAAGATGACCAGTTTAGTCCAAGTACAAGATATTCAGTCTGTTTTATATGCTTAACATATTCCCTGCATGTCAGTCATGGTTAAGAGTCGCCGCTTATTAAATTTGGTGGAAATGCATATATAAATGTTATATTTTTGAGGTTACAAATGTGCACATTTAGAAAAAAAGGAACAGACGTTCCTGAAGCGTAAAACGTAATCAAGTTTGAGTTTATATGGTAGTATTGAGGCAATGGCATAATTTTCTCTTCTAATACAATTTATTTTCCCCACTTTGTTTCTTCCTCCCACATAACATTCTGTGATCAAGAGAGTATGCAACCTGTTCAACTTTCTGCCAGTGCTATACTATTACTGGCCAATTGGAACTAGATCCTGTAATTTAAGATTGTGGATTCACTGTATGGAGAATAGTGGATGGAAACCTGCACCCTGCCATTCATGGCAAAGCCATTTGTATGCTGCTGAACCCCCAAAATAAAACTCTCTTCTCTGATCAAAGGAATTGTGCTTTAATATTTAACTATACTATCAAAACTTATTTACTGTGCAGAACATTCAAAAACAATCATTTTAAATTTGCAATCTGGTGTGTGGCTGAAAGTAGCAAGGAAAATAGAAAGTGGTACATATTAAATGAAACGGAAATCTTTACATTAGTATAATGTTGTGGCTATCACTTGCAAGGTTTAAATCTACTTTGGGAGTGAAACATTTAGAAACACCCCAACAAGCAAAAATTAACATTTTAATCAATCAGTTTAACACCTTCATTCTCAGATGCATCCATTTTATGTTAGAGACAGAAAAGATTGCCTGGAAAGTGCAATGTTAAACTGCTACAGCTCTCGATTTGGAAACCAAAACTTGAACCTTAGCCTTGACTGCCACTAGCACTCAAGTTTTCCTCAGAGATGAGATTGCCAGTCTCAGCCAAATGACGTAGATGGCATTCTTACAGATGACCATCCCACCTTATCGACTGTGAAGACAATGGATGCAGGGGCCATTCAGGAGGAAAAGCGTAACAAATAAAAATTATTTTCAATGAAACATCAGAACACAAATGGCTAATTACCAATCTGAACAATCTACTGTGTGGAAATTTTCTCACAAGCCTTACCTTTTAAACAAAACATGAAACCGGAAATAGATAACATTTGAAAAGATGGTAATACTCAGTAGTTTTACATTCCTCCCCCCACCCACTCCCTGTCCCCCATAAGGTATCAACTGATCTTTAAGTATGGTTTCATGGGCTTTAGCAGTTCTTCAGTATCTTGCATCACTGGACATTTTTCATGTGGCCTGAGATAGCGAGCAGTGGCAACCTTTTCAACTGTGAAGAGGATAATTTCCAAGCCTAATCCTATCCTCAACTGACATCCAAACATATACGCACACAATCTTTCTGGAAGGGATCATTGGATAAATCAGGAGCAAAAATGTGCCTCTATCTCACGTGATGAAAACTGCAGTACCACTTTTGTCACTTGGGCTGAGATCAACTATCTCTGCATGGATCAGGGATCAAACCTAAAACCTCCTGGTCTGATTGGGTCAATACTACATCATTTACTCACTGAGCCATCAGGGAAAACAATGGTCACTGGTTCTCGAGAGTCATTACCGTGTGTCCCTGGAATGTCTTGATGGGCCTGTCTGCACCTAGTTTACAGACATGGATACACATGTCTGTGCTGCAAGAGGCAAATGTGTTGTTGTTTTGCCAGTCAACATCTAGTGCTGGGGCTGTAAATGCAAAGTAGAGAAGAGAAAAATATTTAATTCTTGATAATTATATGTACTGAAATCCCAATAGAAATATATTTTTGCACAATCCTACCTCAGTTCAAAATGCTGAAATTGTTTTCAAAAGCAGATAAATTCAAAAAACTAGATTTGAACTAGAAAAGCAGCAATGCTCATGATAATCCCCAGTAGGCATATCAAGATTACAGGGCTAGAAAAGACTCTGCAGTCTATCCAGCTGGCTCCAAAATTAACACTCCCCAATCGCCCATTCCCTCAAATGTCTATTGACTTGTCCCACAGGAAGAATTAGAAAGATATGAGAAAGTGGGTTACAGAAATGCAAGCATAAATTTCAAACACATTAATGTTAGTCAATTATTAACTGGATGATTTAAATTGAAAAGCTCTCTTTAATAGATAGATCTGAGCTATTAAAGTTTGAAATTTCACTTAATTACCAACCCAACAAAAACGATCTGAAGATCCTGGAGGCTAGGCATATATCTTCCTAACGGGATAACTTGATGCAAATCATCCTTAGTGATTTTGCAATAATTACAATTTTAAAAATGCACCTGGCACTATTGCTCTAAAAGCAAAGCATGCCTAAAATTAACACATGACTTAAAATATATATTAGTAAGCAGTCAATTAATAAGCCTTAAATCAGAATACTCTTCCAGAAACTGCTGTTCATATTTACAATATCAGGCTTGCCTTGGATTAAGGACTAACTGCCATGCCATTTCTTTGATATAATCAAATACATTTAATCAATCACACCATCTTCTCTCATAAATCACAATTGTCTACCAGTCTAAAATTGGATAGATTTAAATTGGTTAGAGTTAAGAATATTTATTTCAGCCTATGCCAATCAATGCTCTTCAAATTTATACAACACACCACCATCTTGAATTTATATAGGACAGCTATTAATTTTAGCATACAGCAATTATCTTTGGCAAACAACAAATTCAAAACTATTTAATTCCACACATTAATATATATGGCAACTGCAAAAATCCTGCACTAATTGCTCATAATCTCTAAATTCAACAAATTATCTGTGATGCAGTGCAATCATCTTGTATTTAATGAAGAAACACATAATGCTAGCTACACAATCTCACGTTTTCAACTTGCTTTGATCAGTTGTAACAAATCACTAAAATAAATTTTGAAACAATTGCTAGCTAAAATAAAATCTCAGTTTTAGAGCCACATCAAAACAACAAAATTTATTTCCTCCAATGTTAGTTCTGTACAAAAATATTTTTATTTTTGAAATATATTTTTTGATTTCAGATGTCTGGCAACATGAATATTAGACTTATTTACAACAGTTGGATATAATAAAGGTCAAACACTTTGTAAGTGCAAATGAACATTTGCAGTGCTGTTATTTATTCAACAAAAATGTTTTTTTTTATGATTTAAGTTTTGTGTTTACATGCAGAAACGAGTTCACGTAGTAAGTTACTTTACAAAAACTTCTGATAACTCTAAATTCAAGGACAAATGATAATGCGATCATTGTAACAGCCTAAAAAAACAGAATGGAACCTAGTGATAAACAATGGTACAGTTAACAATCTAGTGGTAAGGGAACATCTAGCTAACAGTGACCATAACAACTGAATTCGATATTAGTTTGAGAGGGAGAAGGGCAAGTCAAAAACCATGGTTTCAAATTTAGCGAAGGTTGACTTTGAAGGGGTGAGGCAGAAATTGACCACAGTAAACGGGGTGGAATTGTTGATGGGTAAAACTACAAATGAACAGTGGGAGGTGTTCAAAGAAGTATTTGGTACAATACAAGACCTGTACATAGCCTAAAGGGCAAAGAACTCCACTTGTTTTAGTCAACAAAAGTGGTGAGAGATAGTATAAAAGTAAAATAATAGAATGGTTACAGCACAGGAGGAGGCCAATCGGCCCGTGCCAGCTCTCTGCAAGAGCACTTCAGCTAGTCCCAATCCCTCGCACTTTCCCTGTAGCCCTGCAAATTTTTCTCTTTCAGGTACTTATCCAATTCCCTTTTGAAAGTCATGATTGAATCTGTCCACCACTCTTTCAGGCAGTGCATTCCAGATCCTAACCACTCGCTGCGTAAAATAGTTTTTTCCTCATGTCGTCTTTGGTTCTTCTGCCAATCACCTTAAATCTGCATCCTCTGGTTCTCGGCCCTTCCGCCAATGGGAACAGTTTCTCTCGATCTAATCTGTCTAGACCCCTCATGATTTTGAGCACCTCTATCAAATCTCCTCTCAACCTTCTCTGCTCGAAGGACAACAACCCCAATTTCTCCAGTCTACCCACGTAACTGAAGTCCCTCATTCCTGGAAACATTCTTGTAAATCTTTTCTGCACCCTCTCTAAGGCCTTCATGTCCTTCCTAAAATGCAGTGCTCAGAATTGGACCAAATACTCCAGTTGAGGCTGAACCAGTGTTTTATAAAGGTTCATCATAACTTCCTTACTTTTGTACTCTATGCCTCTGTTTATGAAGTCCAGGTTCCAGTTTGCTTTTTATAGAAACATAGAAGATACGAGCAGGAGTAGGCCATTTGGCCCCTTGAGCCTGCTCCGCTATTCAATGAGATCATGGCTGATCATCCAAATTCAGTACCCTGTCCCTGCCTTCTCCCCATATCCCTTGATCCCTTTAGCCTGAAGAAATATATCCAACTCCTTCTTGAATATATTTAATCAATTGGCCTCCACTGCCTTCCGTGGCAGAGAATTCCACAGGTTCACCATTCTCTGGGTGAAGAAATTCCTCCTCATCAGTCCTAAATGGCTTACCCTTTATCCTTAGACTATGATCCCTAGTTCTGGACTCCCCGGCCATCGGGAACATCCTTCCTGCATCTAGTCTGTCCAGGCCTGACAGAATTTTATAGGTTTCGATGAGATCCCCTCTCAATCTTCTAAACTCCAGTGAGTACAAGCCCAATCGACCCAATCTCTCCTCGTACGTCATTCCTGCCATCCCAGGTATCGGCCTGGTGAATCTTCGCTGCACTCCTTCCATGGCAAGTACACCCTTCCTCAGATAAGGCGACCAAAACTGCACACAATACTCAAGGTACGGTCTCACCAAGGCCCTGTACAACTGCAGCAAGACATCCTTGTTCCTGTACTCGAACCCTCTCGCTACGAAGGCCAACATACCATTTGCCTTCTTAACCGCCTGCTGCACCTGCATGCTTACCTTCAGCGACTGGTGCACAAGGACACCCAGGTCTCTTTGCACTGCCCCTTCTCCCAATCTATTGTCATTCAAATAATAATCTGCCTTCCTGTTTTTGCCATCAAAGTGGATAACCTCGCATTTATCCACATTATAGTGCATTTGCCATGTTTCTGCCCAATCACCCAACCTGTCCAAATCGTACTGGAGTTTCACGACATCCTCCTCACAGCATACCCTCCCACCTAGCTTTGTGTTGTCTGCAAATTTGGAGACACTACATCCAATTCCCTCGTCCAGATCATTAATATATATTGTGAACAGCTGGGGTCCTAGGACCGATCCTTGTGGTACCCCACTAGTCACTGCCTGCCACTCAGAAAACGGCCCGTTTATTCCAACTCTTTGCTTTCTATCTGCCAACCAGTTCTCTATCCAAGTCAATACCTTGCCCCCAATCCCATGTGCCTTAACTTTACACGCTAATCTCTTATGCGGGACCTTATCGAAAGCCTTCTGAAAGCCCAAATACACCACATCCACTGGTTCTCCCTTATCTATTTTACCAGTTACATCCTCAAAAAATTCCAGTAGATTAGTCAAGCACGATTTACCTTTTGTAAATCCATGTTGACTTTGTCCGATCCTGTCTGCTTTCCAAGTGCTCTGCTATTATATCTTTTATAATAATGGACTCTAGCACTTTCCCCACTACCGATGTCAGGCTTACCGGTCTATAATTCCCCGCTTTTTCTCTACCACCTTTTTTGAATAGTGCGGTAACATTAGCTACCCTCCAATCCATGGGTACTGTTCCAGAGTCTATCGAGTTCTGGAAGATGACCAGCAATGCATCTACTATCTCCAGGGCCACTTCCTTAAGTACCCTAGGATGTAGATTATCAGGCCCTGGGGATTTATCGACCTTCAATCCCGTCAACTTCCCCAACACCATTTCCCTACAAATACTGATTTCTTTCAGTTCCTCCCCCTCATTAGTCCCTATGTTCCCCGACATCTCTGTGTCCTCCTTTGTGAAGACAGAACCAAAATATGTATTTAATTGGTTAACCATTTCTTTGTTCCCCATTATAAATTCCCCTGATTCTGACTGCAAGGGACCTATGCTTGATTTCACCAATCGTTTTCTCTTCACATATCTATAAAAGCTTTTACAGTCAGTTTTTATGTTCCCTGCAAGCTTACTTTCATAATCTATTTCCCCCTCTTAATTAATCCCTTTGTCCTCCTTTGCTGAATCCTAAACTGCTCCCAATCCTCAGGTTTGCTGCTTTTTTTGGCCAATTTATATGCCCTCTCTTTGGATCTTGTTATCCCTAATTTCCCTTGTTAGCCACGGTTGAGTCACCTTTATTGATTTATTTTTATGCCAAACTGGGATAAACAAATTCTGTAGTTCATCCATGTGATCTTTGAATGTTTGCCATTGCCTATCCACCGTCAACCCTTTGAGTGACATTACCCAATCAATCCTACCCAACTGGCGTCTCATACCATCATAGTTCCCTTTATTTAAATTCAGGATCTTAGTCTCTGAGTCAACTACTTCACTCTCCATCTTAATGAAGAATTCGATCATATTATGATTGCTCCGAACCAAGGGGCCTCGCACAACAAGATTGCTAATTAATCCTTTCTCATTGCATTATACCCAGTCTAAGATGGCCTGATCCCTAGTTGGTTCCTCGACATATTGGTCCAGGAAACCATCCCGTATACACTCCAGGAATTCCTCCTCCACAGTATTGTTACTAATTTGGTTAGCCCAATCTATATGTAGATTAAAGTCACCCATGATGACTGCTGTGCCCTTATTGCACGCTTCTCTAATTTCCCTTTTAATGCCATCCCCAACCTCTGCATTACTGTTTGGGGGTCTATACACCACTCCCTTTGTATTTCTCAGTTCTACCCATACAGATTCCACATCATCAGAGCTAATATCTTTCCTTACAATTGTGTTAATCCCCTCTTTAACCAGCAATGCTACCCCACCTCCTTTTCACCTATCTTTCCTGAATATTGAATACCCCTGGATGTTGAGTTCCCAGCCTTGGTCCCCCTGGAGCCATGTTTCCGTAATTCCAATCATATCATATTCATTTACCTCTATTTGCGCTGCTAATTCATCCACCTTATTACGAATGCTCCTTGCATTAAGACACAAAGCCTTCAGGTTTGTTTTTTTAATGCTCTTAGACCTTTTAGAATTATTATTTACTGTGGCCATGTTTGTTTTAAACCCTTGATTTCTCCAATTGCCACCTTTGTTTTTCTCCTTCCTGTCTTTTGCTTCTATCCTTGTTTCCCTTTCCTTTGTCTCCCTGCTCAGGTTCTCAACCCCCTGCCATTTTAGTTTAAACCCTCCCCCACAGCACTAGCAAACACTCCCCCAAGGACATCGGTCCCGGTCCTGCCACTTGCTCAACCTGCCCTGCCACTTTCGACAATTTGTGCACATATACCCAAGTCTCTCCATTCATGCACCCCCTTTAGAATAGCACCCTTTAGTTTATACTGCATCTCCTTGTTCTTCCTACCAAAATGTATCACTTCGCACTTTTCTGTGTTAAATTTCATCAGCCACGTGTCCGCCCATTCCACCAGCCTGTCTATGTCCTCTTGCAGTCCATCACTATCCTTCTCCCTGTTCACTATACTTCCAAGTTTCGTCTCATCTACAAATTTTGAAAGTGTGCCCTGTACACCAAAGTCCAAGTCATTAATATATATCAAGAAAAGCAAGGACCTTTGGGGAACACCACTGTACACCTTCCTCCAGTCCGATAAACAACCGTTCACCACTACTCTCTGTTCCCTGTCACTTAGCCAATTTCATATCCATGCTGCCACTGTCCCTTTTATTCAATGGGCTTCAACTTTGCTGGGAAGCCTATTATGTGGCACTTTATCAAACGCCTTTTGGAAGCGAAAAGAAAGGGCTTACACAAATGCAAAGAATAGTGGAGATCCTGCGGATATGAAGAATAGCAAAGGGATACAAGGAAAGTAGTAAGAGCTGCAAAAAGAGAATACAAGAAAAACTTGCCAGGGGTATCAAGGATAACACAAAGTTTTCGCAAGTATATTAAGAGAAAGAGGTTTGCCAAGGGTAATGCGGACCCCATAAAAACAGATGCAGGTAATACTGTAATTCAAAATAGCAGATTTGTTAAATGATTACTTTGTAATTGTACTACTTCACAGTAGAGAAAGAGAATGAAGTACCAGAGATACAAGGAAAAATAAAAATAAGTCAAGGGGGGCTACTAACTAGATTTAATACAAGTTTAAAAATTGGTAATGGTGCAAGTAAGGAGACTGAAGATTGTCAAATGTCCAGGACCTGATGGTTTCCATTAAGTAGCCAAGGAAATTACAGATGCCTTATGTCATGATCTTTCAAAGCTCTCTTGATTCAGAAATTTTCCCTTGGATTGGAAAATTGCCAATGTCACTCCATTATTTAAGAAAGGTGGGAGAGAGAAACCAGGAAATTATGGGCCTATTAGTTTAATGTCTGTTGTGGGGAAGTTACTAGAATCTGTAATTAGGAACAGAGTGACTGAGCAATATGAACTGATCAGAGAGAGCCAGCATGGATTGAGGAACATAGGAACAGGAGTAGGCCATTTAGCTCCTCGAGCCTGTTCCACTTTTCAATGAGATCATGGCTGATCTGTGACCTAACTCCATATACCTGCCTTTGCCCCATATCCCTTAATACCTTTGGTTAACAAAAATCTATCAATCTCAGATTTAAAATTAACAATTGACCTACCATTAATTGCCATTTACAGAGGAGAGTTCCAAACTTCTGCCAATCTTTGCATGTAGACGTGTTTCCTAACTTTACTCCTGAAATGCCTGGCTCTAATTTTTAGATTATGCCCCTAGTCCTAGACTCCCCAACCAGCAGAAATAGTTTCTTCTCTATCTATTCTTATCAGTTCCCCATATATCTTGCAAACTTCGATCAAATCACCCCTTAACCTTCTAAATTACAGGGATTGCAGCACTAGTTTGTGCAATCTCTTCGCATAATTTAACCCTGGAAGTTCCAGGTGTCATTCTGGTAAATTTATGCTGCACTTCCTCCAAGGCCAATATATCCTTCCTACGGTGTGCTGCTCTGAACTGCTCACAGTACTCCAGGTGTGGTCTAACCAGGGCTTTGTATAGCTGCAGGATAACTTCTACTACCTTTTATTCTAATCCTCTAGATATAAAGGCCAGCATTCCATTAGCCTTTTTGATTATTTTCTGTACCTATCCATGACATTTAGTGATCTATGTACATGGACCCCCAAGTCTCTTTGGACCTCTACTGTTTCTAGCTTTTCACCATTTAGAAAGTACTTTGTTTTATCCTTTTTAGATCCAAAGCGGATGACCTCACATTTGTCTACATCAAAATCCATGTCACAATTTTGCCCATTCGCTTAATCTACTACTATCTCTTTGTAATTTTATGCTTCCATCTACAATGCTGCCTATCTGTGTCAAACTTGGATATGTGGCTTTCTATCCCATCATCTAAGTTGTTAATAAATAATAGTTGAGGCCCCAACACAGATCCTTGCGGGGCACCACTAGTCACATCCTGTCAATTAGAGTACCTGCCCATTATCCTTACTCTCTGTCTCCAGCCGCTCAGCCAATCTCTTAACCATGTCAATAATTTGCTTCAACTTTAGTTAACAGTCTCTGATGAAGGACTTCATCAAATGCCTTTGACCACACCTGGAGTACAGTGAAAGGTTTAGTCATGTCTAACTAACCCAGTTGAATTTTTTTGAAGAGGTCTCCAACATGGTAGTTGAGAGAGAGTACCTGTGGATGTTATTTAAAAGCACCTTTCTTTTCATCAAGTTCATTTGCCAATTTAAAGTCGTTTCATCCTATCCCTTGATTCTTATTTGTATTTACACCATTTTACCTTCTGTATCGCTGTTCTTGTATTTTTGAGCTTTTTTCTTTATTCATTTACAGAATTAATTTCCTGATTTTATTTTCCTACTATTGAACATATTTATCTAAACATGCTAAAACTTTCTAATGTAGCAACAACAAAGTAAATAACGGTTTGAAAGAAAGTCTGTAAAATACTTAAAACCTCTCCATTTTTGGAAAAGGCAAGCATGCTGTGCTGTGCAATGTTGGGGGATACCCACCTTTACACTTCAACAGAATCCTGCTGACAATCAGCAGTCCTCGAGCAAGTCACTGCTTGGGATTAGGGCCTTCAACCAAAGTTAATGAGAATCGTCAGCATTCCATTCAAAAATTGTAAGTAGAAAAGGAATCAAATAGCTCCTATGCACATCCTGTGCTAAAAGAATTCCTAGTCAAATGAAACCAATTTAAATCAGGTAGTTTTAAACAATTTATAAGTTTTCTAAAAGCTTACCAGAGTGGAAAGGGAACTGCTGTTTGGCCTCTCCGGTATGTGCATCCCAAATAATTGTTGTCTTCATTAAGCAAAATCAAAGTATTATTAGCATGAAGCAGATACAAAAATGAATGCATTTCTCATAATAAAGACTTTAAATTGTTACTTGTGTTGAAGTAATCAACAAAATATTTCAGAATCTTACCTTGTCTACTCCTGCACTAAGGATAAAGTTTCCTTTCTTGTTCCATTTTAATGCAAATATAGGTCCTTTATGTTGACCCAAGGTACTAGCGAGATTACCTTAAAAAAGGACAGAAAACTACATTAATAAGAAAAAAAGTGAAGACGACAACAAATTAGTTACTAGATCTCCACTGGCAACTTTTACAGTTAATGGAGCAATTTATATAGTCAACAAATGACTAGGTTAATGGCCAAATTGGCATTAACATTAAATCACATACCATACAGAGGAACTGTGTAGCACAGTAGGTTAATACAGCTTTGTGACAAACTGCAAGACAATTAAGATCACAATACAAATTTGTTAACAGCTACAAACCTTTCCCTGGAGGTTAGCATCTGAAACAATGGGAACTTTTATATTATTGAACTGTTGACAACGTCACATTGCAATGGAAGGAAAAACTGTTTGCAAATTGAAAATGATACCAGACATAGTTATTTCTTCGATGAAATAGAAAAATCAATGTCCACTTAAAGTGATGGTATTGCATTTGTTTTCAGAATTCATGAACAGTTGTTAAGCAAGTGCTGAAGCTTCTTTACATGATGTGGTAAAAAGTGGGGACAATTGCAAGGGTAGTCTCCAGGCTATAATGACGTCACCTGTTTGGTATAAATGAGACCAGTAATCAGGATCAGTCTTAGATCCTTAGAAAATGTTTCCCCTGGCTGGGGAGTCTAGAACCAGGGGTCACAGTCTCAGAATAAGGGATTGGTCATTTAGGACTGAGATGAGGAGAAATTTCTTCACTCAAAGGGTTGTGAAGCTTTGGAATTCTCTACCCCAGAGAGCTGTGGCTGCTCAGTCGTTGAGTATATTCAAGACAGAGGTCGATAAATTTGGGGGAATTAAGGGATATGGGGATAGTGCGGGATGGTGGAGTTGAGGTAAAAGTTCAGCCATGATCTTGTTGAATGGCGGAGCAGGCTCGAAGGGCCAAATGGCCTACTCCAGCTTCTATTTCTTGTGTCTGAATCACAAAGGCCAGGTGTGCTCTGTAGATCCCTCCATCACACTGATAACAAATGCCTATCATGTAGCTGAAGAGGAAACTGGGGCTTGAAAAACATGGAGAAAGCATTATTGGGAGGGTGGGAAACACGTGCTAATATATCTGCGCCACAACAGAGTAGCAGAGAAGCAAGCAGTTGGTGCAAAAGTTCCGCACCTTCAATTGGGTGCACATTTTGTGATCAGGATGATGGTGGTAGTACGCTAATATAATTACACCTCACCATGCCACTCAAGGTGCTCCTGGTATCTGCTGTCCATCTCGTGAAGTTCAAACCTGTACTCGTCAGTTGCCTAATAACCAATCAGTAACTACCCTCTTGGTGGGTGGGGGGAATAGAGGAGAATGCAGGGGCTTTGGATCCAAATGTGACACACCTCTATGATAACCAGATACTGAAGTCAAGGAGGTTCCAAGTACTAAAGACCGCTGTTTTTGATTGGCCAATCAATCTGGATTGTTAATGGGACCCAATGGGGTAAACATGTCACTTGGGGGCGAGATTCTTCCTACACAGCTCAGCAGGCATGAAAAAGTAAAAGTAAATTTTCCTGGGCTGCTTTCATACCCTTCCCAGGGGCCAGTTCAAGAGTAACATTGATGAGGCCTAGGAACTGGCCACATCTTACCCTGTCACTGTGACATTGATATGTGGCATAATGCATGGGAGAAAATAAAAAATACATCAAATAAAGATGGCACAAGCAAATGCACAGGAATAAAACTCACCATCTTTTGTCCATATTCTTGCAAATCCATCATACGAACCTGTTGCTAGAAGTGTGCCTTCACTCTAAGACAGTGGAAAATAACATTAATTATATGCACCTAAACTAGGAACAATGTACATATTCACCAAGTAGCTGAGCCATAATCACTAGGAATGTGCTAACTTTGCTCATGTTAGAACCACTACAACTGGGCTCAGAGGCCATTGGATTGGGGAAGAGAAAAGTC
Source organism: Somniosus microcephalus (assembly GCF_052327205.1). Classification (NCBI taxonomy): domain Eukaryota; kingdom Metazoa; phylum Chordata; class Chondrichthyes; order Squaliformes; family Somniosidae; genus Somniosus; species Somniosus microcephalus. The sequence continues at coordinate 62,431,106 of NC_140992.1, read as the reverse complement.
AGTCATCATTTTTGCTCCTAATCACTCTGGATTAGATGCATGTGCTTGGACATCAGGTAAAGACAGGGTTGGGCTCTGTTGTGAAGCCCAGTGTGGGTAAATAGCCAGCTGGCATTCACCATCAATTCAGAGATAAGCAATAATCAACTGGGTGAGGTTCCACCCAGATTTAAATAACTGTCTGCTAAATCAAAAAAAGTTGCCAATCAAACAAATATTTTTATAAATCCCACAAGATATCAGGCACAGACAAACTGACCAAAATCTTTAACAATATCAAGTTAAGCAGAGATATGATTTATGTGCACGAGCTGGTATTTAACACCCTATGTACCTTATGACACCATTAAAGAAGCCAATTTAGCAAATCTTAAGACAAAACTATTTGTGTCAGTGACAAAGGAATGTAATTGAAGATGTGAACACAGAAATACAGTGGTACAGAAATAGTGTTGTATATGCGGGATTGAAAGCCGTGATAGTCAGATAACACGTAGAGAGGCCCAGTCCAAATTGAGAGAGTAAATGTTGGAAAGAATGTCCCTCGTAGAATTTAAAGTGTACAAATTTCACATCCTTTGATAGAAAAGCCATGAACTGTGGGCACTAAGGGATTTTTCTGATAAAAGTTAAAAATAGCTAATTATTTTAATTGTTGGATTTTATCAATCATATATATTATATACATATATTTTAAAACAGAATTAGTTAAATCTTTGGCAATTTTTATTTAGTACAGATTTGGATAGATTCACCACTTACATTCCAGTCTAAAGATGTGACATCTTTGTTGCTTGGTACATCTTGTCCTCCTTCCCTTATGCAGTGTCTAAGTACTAGCTGGGTGGGGCCACCACTACTATTTTCACTAAGATTCCATATTCGTGCTGTTGAATCTCCTGATCTGTAGAATAAATTTCAAAAATCACATTTAAATTGAAAGTTACAAATTTCTGCTGAATGGTTTCTTAAGTTTGAGGTAAATTTAAAGATAGTTTACTCTGAATGACTCTTTATTAACTTCAGCAAAGAACAGTTGACAAGCTTGATATTTTATACAGATCTGATGCATGTGAAAATGGCTAACTGAGATCAAGCCTTTATCAAACAGCTTGATATGGTTCAGCCATATATAAACAAACCACATCAACAATTTAAAAAATTAGATTTGTTAACTGAGTTTATTCCAGACATTGATATGTTGTTACGACACAGTTGTTATTGCTGGAAAAAGCTCACCCAGATGCCAAGAGGTCACTGACTGGATTCCAGGCACATATGAAAACCTCTGATTCATGGCCACGCAATACCATAGCTTTATTGGATGGAATATCCACATTTACATCAACTTCCATCATATCTGTATGGTTATCTATTTGTATTTTTAAAAAATGAAAAAATTGAAATGTGTTGAGTAATCATCACAAGGAAAAAATGGACTGAAAGATTAATGCAAATACACTAAGAGACTGAATGTCTATTGGATATTCTGAAATGGATTATTTGAGTCATGCCTAGGTCTTTGAATCAATAGTGAGATTCCAGCAAAATAAATTAAGTGGGTTTGTTTCAAGTCTCCAACAGGCAAAAGCATCTTTAAATGAATTATGGACAATGCAACTGAACTTGGGCCAATCATTTATCACAAAACAGTAATGGGAATTATTTTGTTATTATGGAATATCTGCAAAACATTCCTTTTCAGCTTTCTTTGTAACTTAAAAGGGCCAGGTTTCTTTTATTTCAAATATGGAACAAAATGTAATTTGGCCTTTTTAATCCTAGGCCTAGGAATTTTATTCAGAGAAGATTACTTTTGGTTTGAAGCAAAACGTATTGCATACATTGTCCAGAGTAAATGTGCCTTAAAAGGGCATGTCAAATCCAGGATCTTCTCACTTTTGCTCGCCTTACTAATCAATGCAAAATACATTGAACAACACTGCCTCACTTTAAATAAAAAGCAAAATACTGCAGATGCTGGAAATCTGAAAGCAAAAACAAAACAAAGCTGGAAATATTCAGGCCAGGCAGCATCTGTAGAGAAACAGGTCAGTCAGTTGACCTTTCCTCTTAGACTTGAAATGCCAAATTACTTCTGTGTGGTCTCAAGCTTCGGACATCTCCCTTCTATATCAAATTATTGATTTCAGCAGTAGGCCTAAATAGAATGAGCTCTAAGATCTCAACTGATGCTAGAAAGAAATATTCAACAAAATACGATAGGCAAGTTGCAGGAGAGCACAGAGAAGACTGAACATAGAGGCCAAAAACCTCATTCATTTTATACTATTATTTCAATTTCTAAACTAAGAAAAAATTCACTTGCAAGATAAACAACACCCAATGTGTTTCATAATGGGGCATAGGAGACCAGGGCCTAAAAATTGGACTGTGCCCAAATTGGGAACAGAACCGGCGAGCCACGGGCACCATTCACAGATCCAGAGGTAGTTCGCCGATCGCAGGGGGGGAAGGGGGGGGAAAGAGAGAAGGGAGGGCTGGGCCAGCAGCAGCCCGCGGATTTAATGTGGAGCCAGGAGGGGCACTCCTGCTCCGCCTGGCTCTGAAATAAGATAAGCAAAAATGTTTCAGGTGGCAGCCTTCAGTGGTCCCTTTAAGGACCACTAGTTTGTCTTCGAAGCACCTGAAGAAACTGACCGCAGTGTGCATTGACGCATGCTGTAGTCAGTTGCAGTCCAATTTCTCAAAGGGGCCCAAAACAGGCGTTAGGTGCCCAATTTGAATGTGTACTCTTTTCCTTCAAGATACAAGAAATGCCATGGAAACCCTTAAAAAAAAAAAAATGGAAATTTTTGTTCTCATTTATACTTACTAGTAACTGTGTGTCCTCCATTCTCCTCTCCATTTGCAGTATTCTCCCCATTCTTTGCATCTCCTTGATGAGTGACTGCGGCGGCAGCTGCTACAGTTTGTTGTTGCTGCAGCTTGTCCCTATAAGCTTGCTGCCTTGTCTGCACCACATCAGGCATTACAGCATCAATTAAAGAAAGGGACTCAATGGGCCTCCCATCAAATAGTGTGCCATCCTAGAACAGAAAGCTATGGCTCAGAATAAAGACCTTGTGTTTCCTTAACATTAAAAAAAATGACACATTTCACCAATACTGTTTTAAATTGGATATCAAGACAAGGTGGGTACATAACAAAATGTTGTTATCTCTAAAGAGTTACAGGCAAAATACATATTCAGAATTTAGACATTCTTCCTACTTGACTGGCCACATTGCATAGTTAATTACCATGGGATGCACTGCTGACAATAATTTGCAGTGAAGATTAAACAAGCATGTAGTTGTTTGCAATTTAAGTTCAGCAGTGATCATTCTAATATAGGAAAAATTACAATCAAGGTATTAGCCTTCTGGAGAGCAAATTACTTCAAGCCATTTTTGGACAACCCCTAGCAGTCAGGCAGCAAGCAAGTCAAACTTGCACCTCCACGGAGAAGCAATTTGGGAATCAGATTTTTATTTTGGTGAAGGGGAGGGAGACAAAGGAGGAGGAAAGAAAAATAGCACAAAAACTAGGACGGGGAAGAAAAATGGAGGAAGAATACATTGTTGAGATTTTGAGAGAGTTCCATGACAACAGTATCGCAGGCGTTTAAAAATCTATTCCAGAACTAAATTGTGGGTCCTTTCCCATTAGCAAATTCCCTGTTAAAACCATATTTCAGGGCACAACAACAAGTCAACACTGATGTACTGCTTTGAAATTAATTTGAAATCCACTGACAAAATTGCTTAATGAAATATTAAATTGCAAACACATTCTACAATTTAGGGAGAAAAACAAACCTCAAACATGTAGTTGTTTACAATTTAAGTTCAGCAGACCGACGGACTAGATGACACAGCTATCGAGTGGCTGGGCCAACTCAGAACTGCATTTAAGTTGCAAACAAGGCATATTTAAAAAAAGAAATTGCCACCCCACCAAAACAAACTCAAATTAGCTTAGCAACTATGACCAGACAGCACTGATAAAACATTTAAGATATTTTTTAAAATGTAAAAATATAACATTGAAATTAGTTTTGGAGAAATGCATGCTTTATTCTGCAGCATTAGATTTTAGTATTTTGTTGCCAGAAACTAAACTTAATGCAATAAAGCAGTTTGATTTTCTGCAATGTTAAAGCACAGCAACAAATAATAGAAAGGAGCTAGCTCTTAACAACTTGCATTTATATAGCTCTTTTACAAAAGGTCTGGGAATGGACACTGAGCTATGGAGGAGAGATTAAGAGAGGTGACTGAAGGAGAGAAGTAGGGAGGCAATTCTAGAAAGTGAAGCTGAAGGGTGGGGCAAAGAAAGGGTGTATTGTGCAATAGGCCATGTCAGAGGACCAAACGGCGATAGGACCGATATGATTCTGGAGGAGTTTGCAAAGAGATGGGGCAAAGCTGTGGAGAAATGTGCGGATAAGGATTTTAAATTCTATATACTGGGGAGATTAAGCTAATATAGGTCAACAAGCAAAGAAGTGATGGACAAATGGGACAGGATACAGGTGGTTGAATTTTGGGCAACTTGAAGTTTATGATGGGTGAAAGTACAGCAAGGAGGATATTAAAATAGTTGAGGCTTGTGGTGGCAAAAGCATGTAGAAGTGTTGCAGCTGAAGGGGCTAAGATAGAGAGCAGAGACTGGCAATGCTGAGGTGTCAGAAGTAAGTGATTTTAGTGCTGGATTGGATGAGATGTTCAAAGCTCAACTTTGAGTTGAATAGGATAGCAAGGCTTTAGATTCTGATTAAGCCTGAGCAAATGGCTGAGAGGGATGCGTCAGTGGTAAGAGACCGTAGCTTATGGCAAGGGCTGAAAACAATGGCTTCAGTCTTCCCAATACAGGTAGACTACCCTTTATCCGGACTTCCGAAAACCGAAACCCTCTAAAAACCGAAGGTTTTTTCGTTCAGCGTAAGTCGTGCGTACGACTTACGCTGAACGAAAAAACCTTCGGTTTTTAGAGGGTTCTGGTTGCGGAAGTTCGGATAAAGGGTAAGTCGTGCGCACGACCCCCTGCCGACCCGCCCCCCCGCGGACCCCCGCCGACCCACCTTCCGAAATCCGAAATTCTCCTTTATCCGAAACTCGGCTGGTCCCGAGGTTTTCGGATAAAGGATAGTCTACCTGTATTCAGTTGGAAGAAGTTACGACTTATCCAAGACATGTCAGAAAGACAGTCTCATAGCGTGGATGTGGGGGTCAAGAGAGGTAGCAGAGGGGTACAGTTGGGTGTTAACTGCAATAATAAGGAAACTGATCTCATGCTTATGGATGATGTCACCAAGGAGCAGCATGTAGATAAGAAACAGGTTGAGACCAAGGATAAATCCTTAGAGACTCGGGTTTACAATGTAGATGCAGAAAGAGAAGCCGTTGCTGTAGATGCAGTGGAAAGGGGAAGAGGTCAAACAGTTACTTGGCAATAACAGCTCCACCACCACCATGGCTGTTTGGGTGAGGTAAGGGAAGGAATGTGTGGTCAGATAGAGAGGTTTAGGGGTCAAGGAAGGAATGGCCACCTGTTATCCACGTTTCTGACAATTGCAAGATGCCAAAAGATTTACCATCCATGACATTGTTGACAAGGGCGTTGTTTGCATTTTTAAATTAGAGTACTTTCACGTGTTAAAAACTGAATTACAAATTAATCGAATTTTTTTAAAAGTTTAAAATTTGGATTTAACTCTGCACAGTGCACGGCTTTTTCTAAAATATACCCCCACTAGATATAGTTTCAATTAAGTCTTGGCAATGGTGATTAAGATTTTGAACCAAAAACAAAATAAAGCAAAGCCACTCAAACGAATGAGACAAAACTGATCATATAGCTTTGATTTTAAAAACAAAATAAAACATTTGGCTAATAAAACAAAAACTCTTAGGCCTAGAAATTCAGTATCGCCACGTTTGGGGCGCTACAGCCGGGCGTTCGCGAAATTTAGCGCCCGGCGCAACTTTGCGCCACCTTCGCCAAAATTGAGTTGCATCGCCCCAAGAGGTTGCTGCTGCGCTAAAGCAGGCGATGCACGACTATCATAAGGCGCTAAGCCGGCGAGCCAAGGTGCCAACACCGAGGGCGGGCGCAGCACAGGTGCGGCGAGTTGCTGATTGAAGGCAGACACGCTGGCGCTGGTCAGCTCTTAAAGGGGGAGGGTGGACTTGTTTGGCTGCCACGCCCTGCACACTGTAGCCCTGAAGCAAGGCCTGACCATTGCTGATCATTTCTACGCCCAGGACCATGCAGAAGGCTAGGGAGCAAGCAGAGCGCTTCAGCGAGGGTGCCCTGAGGCTACTGGTTGGCGCAGTAGAGCGCAGGCGACCTGTCCTCTTCCCTGACAGTGGGAGGAGGCCGCGTCCCAGCAAATACCGAAAAGCCTGGAGGGAGGTGGCAAACAAGGTGACCACAAACAGCATGGTTGCCAGGACTGCACTTCCATGCAGGAAAAAGTTCAATGACCTCACTCGGGTTGTCAGGGTGAGTACCCTTTCCACTATCCTGTTCATCCCTGCATGTGCACCTCAGTTTCTGGCCAAAGGGACCTTGAAAGCCCCAATGCCCAGCCCTCATCCAAGAGCTATGGGACTCTCATGAAAACCACTTGCACAGTCAGCACTTTACACACCGTCAGGGCTATTCTACCATGGGAGGCAGTGCAGGCAAGATGAGGGCTTGACACTGTACTTAGAGGCCGTCCTTTCTCTTGCAGGGCAAGCTGGCCCACAATCGCAGGCAGCAGCGACAGACCGGGGGAGGCCGCCCTGACCTCAAAGAGCTCAGCGACCTGGAGCAGTGTGTGGAGCGCATTATGGCAGGCCGGCTGATTGGCCCCGTCGCCAGTGGAGATGCCGACCCTGTTCTGGACAGCAATGGTAAGGTCATCACCTTTTTGACACCTCTCTTTCCACTTGTGCCTCACACCAGCATCTTTTGCCACTATCGAACCAATGCAGTGCATAGCAGCACTCATGCCTCCCTCGCTGCCGCCCTGTCCTCACTCTAAAGCAACTCTTGTGCCTCCCTGCTTTCAGATGCTGATTCGCCAGGTGAGGAGGCGGGCCCTCAAGCTGCCACTGTCAGTGATTCTGAATTCGAGGAGGAGGAAGAGGAAGCCAGCCCATCAGTGCCACCCTCAGCTGAGGCAGCCCATGGCCATGATGGGGGCACATCTTCCCTGGAGGGGAGCAGGGGGGAAGGGTCTGAGGAGAGTGAAGCTCCGGGGCCCAGCGGGCTGCAGCAACACGGGAGGGGTGGGGAAGCTCGGCGGCCTTCTCCCCAGAGGGTGAGTGCGGCCTCCAGTCCTGCTACGGTGAGCGCAGAGGAGGTGCGGCTCCTTGGTGAAATGGGCGCCCAGGCTGAGCGCAGGCACACTGAGCTCATGGCTGCAGTGGCAAGGATGCCTGACTCCAAGAATTCAGTGCAGCACAGGCAAGGAGTCTGCAGGAGTTCGCGGCAGCACAGGCGGCTTACAGCCAAGTGCTCAGTCGTGCCGTGCATTCACTGGCTGGTCTGATGCACAGATCAGGGCCACACGGGCACTAACTGCTGCCACCCTCGCTGGATCGGCCAGGCATCGCCGGGGCCCTCGCCGCGTCACAGCAGCCCAGCAGTCTGTGCTTCAGCAGATTGCTGCGCATGCTGCAGTGCTGGCCTGTGCGAGTGCCAGTGTATCAGCCGACCAGGGAGTGCCTGTGCTCTGTTAGGTTGGCAGCATTCCTGCAGCCAACACTGTCACTCCTCCACTGCAGCTGCCACCACCCATAGGACAGACTGCTGCCGCCCAAGCAGAGTTGGAGCAGTCAGCAGCCGGGACCTCCAGGCCCAGAGCTCGTCCAGGCCGTCCCCCAGCCTTGCTGCAGCCACTGGGGTCCCATTGAGGAGGAGCTGCAGGGCGGGAAGGGGCCATTCGCGGAAGCGAGGTGGATCACCCTCGCAGGGGAAAAAGTAGGTGTGGCCAAATGTTGTGTTTATATATAAAGGCTGAGACTGTTGTGTTTGTTTTTTATATGAAGGCTGAGGATCATGGTCATTTTTGTTTAACTGTTTTTTTCATTTTCTGAAGATTGAGAGAGACAGTTATGTCTGACTGTTTTTTGGGGGGTTTATCTGAATTAGTTTGTCATGCGGGAAGGGCACAGAGTTTGCACAATAAAAAATTTTCTTTAATCACATTGTCCATGTTTGCACTTTGAACTATTTGTTGCCTTGACCAGCTGAGGGCTTGCGGACCGACTCCATTCTGGTTCTTTCATTGGCACAAGCCATTCCCTGAGAGGGGGCCTAGAACCGAGTTGCAATAAGCCGCCGACGGACGGCCCTTGCACTTTGTGCCTCCCTCCCGTCTTGGTGCTCCTCCTCCGGTGGTCCTCCAATGTCTGCTGACAGTGGCTGAGTCCTGAGGATAGCCAGGTTGTGCAGCATGCAGCACACTACAACGAAATGGGAAACTCGCTCAGGCGAGTACTGTAGGGCTCCTCCGGAACGGTCCAGACAGCGGAACCGTTGCTTGAGCACGCCGATTGTGTGCTCAATGATGCTCCTGGTAGCTTGATGGCTGTCATTGTATCGCTCTTCAGCAGGGGTGCTGGGCGCACGGAGCGGGGTCATCAGCCAGGTGCACAAAGGATAGCCTTTGTCCCCGAGAAGACATCCTCGTGGGTGAGCCTGGGCTTTGAAAATGTCTGCCACAGAAGTTTGGCGCAGGATGAAGGCATCGTGGCTGCTGCCTGGAAAGCGGGCATTGACAGCTAGTATGAGCTGCCTGTGGTCACACACCAACTGCACGTTGAGCGAATGGTAGCCCTTCCGGTTGCGGTAATCCTCGGCATTCTGTAGAGGTGCCCGCAAAGCCACATGCGTGCAGTCAATGGCGCCCTGGACCATGGGGAAGCCCGCTATTCCTCCAAATCCCATTGTACGCTCTTGCTGCTTGTCCAGGGTCATGGGGAAGGAGGTGTACTGACGTCTCCTTCTGAAAAGGGCATTGGTCACCTGGCGGATGCAGCAATGTACCGCGAACTGGGAGATGTTGGCAATGTCCCCAGTAGCGGATTGGAAGGAGCCGGTGGCATAGAAGTTGAGAGCCACCGTCACCTTCACTGCCACCGACAGAGACGTCCTGCTCCTCAGCTGTGGCTGCAGATCTGTGCGAAGCAGGTGGCAGATCTCAGTGACCTCCTCCCTTCTGAATCGCAGCCTCCGAACACACTGCTCAGACATGAGAACTGCTGGCGGCATACCCTAGGTGGGTAAGGCCTCCTGTGCCGACGCCTGTTGGCCCTTCTCCGTCTAGCCATGACTGGCACTCTCTCACGGCGTCTGAGCCCTTTGAATGCAATGCAGTAAGCCAACGTTTCCACCCATTGCAGCCCCCATTATATGTGGCGACTCAAGGCTATGGCACTGAAAGTTAAATCCAAGTGCAAAGCTCTGGCCTGAAGCCAGAAGTACCTGTGCAAGCACTGAGTCAAAGCAGAATGCTCTCTCCCTTTGTCTATCTCCAAATATCTGTCTCACACAGAAGGATTGCCACAAAATGGCTGCCACTTATAATGCAGGAGGAGTCCCCTTTAAATAGCGTCCCTGGCGCCCCGCAGCGACTGGGAACCGTTCCCCTCTACCAGTTGTTGGGGGTGCCAGGCGCACAGAAGGGCGGCGCCACTGAAGTTCCGGTTCGGGGCGCACCAAGGGCGTTGCACCATGAAATGACGTCAGGATCTGCGCGCACAGCTGAGCGGGCGCTGCGGTTTTGCGCCGCCGCTAAATCTTGAGTGAAGTTCGCGAGAGGCGCAGATCGCGCCGCGCCCGGGTGCTAGCCGCTTAGCGCCCCACTTCTCCTCCTCCTAAGGCGCTAGTGGCTGAACGCTAACAACTGAATTTCTAGGCCTTATTTTTTTGTTTGAAGTTCAAACTCTTGTTTTGGCACAGTATACGTAGTTTAGGACTTGTTCAGGTGGGTACACGTAGTTTAGGATTTCAGAGCGGCGGACGTACGGGAGAATCAGCGGAGCGGCGGTTATTTAAAGCAGCATCGAGGCTCAGGTAGGCCTCAGAGCGTACCAATCTCTGAACTCAGAGGGAGGGAGAGAAGTAAAAAGTAATCAAAGTGTGACGTCACCAGAAAGCAGGTAAGTATTTCTCTCTTTTCAAACTTTAACTCTGTGGTTTATAGTTTCTAAAGTCTCTGGTGTAGCAGGGACAGTTGGTAAACCAGGGCCCTTAAATATGCCATTTAACTGTAGTGTAATTGGTGGGATTGATTTGATTTAATTTAATTTCAATTAATTAAAGGGTAAGTCATGACAGGAGAGCCTGGCCCCGTGGCATGCTCCTCCTGCGCTATGTGGGAACTCAGGGACACTTCCTGTGTCCCTGACAACTATGTGTGCAGGAAGTGTGTCCAGCTGCAGCTACTGGCAGACCGCATTGCGGCGCTGGAGCTGCGATTGGATACATACTGGACCATTCGCGAGGCTGAGGACATCGTGGATATCACGTTTGATCAGTTGGTCACACCGCAGGTAAAGGTTGGACAGGCAGAAAGGAAGGGGTGACCAACAGACAGAGTACTAGGCGCAAGCAGGTAGTGCAGGGGTCCCCTGTGGACATCCCCCTCTCAAACAGTTAACCACTCTGAGTACTGTTAGGGGGGGATGGCTTATCAGGGGAAGGCAGCAGCAGCCAACTTCCTGGCACCAGGGGTGGCTCTGCTGCACAGGACGGGAGGAAAAAGAGGGGTAGGCCTATAGTAATAGGGGATTCTATTGTAAGGGGAATAGATAGGCGTTTCTGCGGCCGCAAACGAGACTCCAAGATGGTGTGTTGCCTCCCTGGTGCAAGGGTCAAGGATGTCTCAGAGCGGCTGCAGAACATTTTGGAAGGGGAGGGTGAACAGCCAGTTGTCGTGGTGCATATAGGTACCAACGATATAGGTAAAAAACGGGATGAGGTCCTAAAAATTGAATATAGGGAGTTAGGAGGTAAATTTAAAAATAGGACCTCAAAAGGTAGTAATCTCAGGATTGCTACCAGTGCCATGTGCTAGTCAGAGTAGAAATAGAAGGATATTTCAGATGAATACGTAGCTAGAGGAATGGTGCGAGGGGGAGGGATTCAAATTCCTGGGACATTGGAACCGGTTCTGGGGGAGGTGGAACAAGTTCAAACCAGACGGGTTGCACCTGGCCAGGGCCGGGACTGATGTCCTAGGGGGGAGTGTTTGCTAGTGCTCTGGGGGAGGGTTTAAACTAAAATGGCAAGGGGTTGGGAACCTGAACAGGAGGACAGAGGAAAGGGAAACAAGGATAAAAGCAAAAGACAAGGAGAAAAACAAAAGTGGCAGTCAGAGAAATCAACGGTTTAAATCTAACATGGCCACAGTAAATAATAATTCTAATAGGTCTAAGAGCGTTAAAAAAACAAGCCTGAAGGCTTTGTGTCTTAATGAGAGGAGCATTCGTAATAAGGTGGATGAATTAGCTGCGCAAATAGAGGTAAACGAATATGATTTGATTGGGATTACGGAAACATGGCTCCAGGGTGGCCATGGCTGGGAACTCAACATCGAGGGGTATTCAATATTCAGGAAAGATAGGCAAAAAGGAAAGGGAGGTGGGGTAGCATTGCTGGTTAAAGAAGGGATTAACACAATTGTAAGGAAGGATATTAGCTCTGATGATGTGGAATCTGTATGGGTAGAACTGAGAAATACCAAGGGGCAGAAAACATTAGTGGGAGTGGTATATACGCCTCCAAACAGTAATGCGGAGGTTGGGGATGGCATTAAAAGGGAAATTAGAGAAGCGTGCAATAAGGGCACAGCAGTCATCATGGGTGACTTTAATCTACATATAGATTGGGCTAACCAAATTAGGAACAATACTGTGGAGGAGGAATTCCTGGAGTGTTTACGGGATGGTTTCCTGGACCAATATGTCGAGGAACCAATCAGAGATCAGGCCATCTTAGACTGGGTATTATGCAACGAGAAAGGATTAATTAGCAATCTTGTTATACGAGGCCCCTTGGGTCAGAGCGATCATAATATGATCGAATTCTTCATTAAGATGGAGAATGAAGTAGTTGACTCAGAGACTAGGGTCCTGAATTTAAATAAAACAAACTACGATGGTCTGAGGCGCGAGTTGGGTAGGATTGATTGGGGAATGTCACTCAAAGGGTTGACGGTGGATAGGCAATGGCAAACATTCAAAGACCGCATGAATGAACTACAGAATTTGTTCATCCCAGTTTGGCATAAAAATGAAACAAAAAAGGTGACTCAACCGTGGCTAACAAGGGAAATTAGGGATAGCATAAGATCCAAGGAGAGGACATATAAATTGGCCAGAAAAAGCAGTAAACCTGAGGATTGGGAGCAGTTTAGGATTCAACAAAGGAGGACAAAGGGATTAATTAAAAAGGGGAAAATAGAATATGAGAGTAAGCTTTCAGGGAACATAAAAACTGACTGTAAAAGCTTTTACAGATATGTAAAGAGAAAAAGATTGGTGAAGTCAAGCGTAGGCCCCTTGCAGTCAGAATCAGGGGAATTTATAACGGGGAACAAAAAGGCAGACCAATTAAATACATATTTTGGTTCTGTCTTCAAAAAGGACACCACAAATAACCTCCCAGAAATGTCAGGGAACATAGGGTCTGATGAAAGGGAGGAACTGAAAGAAATCAGTATTTGTAGGGAAATGGTGTTAGGGAAATTGATGGGATTGAAGGCCGATAAATCCCCAGGGCCTGATAATCTACATCCTAGGGTACTTAAGGAAGTGGCCCTAGAAATAGTAGATGCATTGCTGATCATCTTCCAACATTCGATGGAATCTGGAACAGTACCCATGGATTGGAGGGTAGCTAATGTTACCCCACTATTCAAAAAAGGTGGTAGAGAGAAAACAGGGAATTACAGACCGGTAAGCCTGACATCGGTAGTGGGGAAAATGCTAGAGTCCATTATAAAAGATGTAATAGCAGAGCACTTGGAAAACAGTGACAGGGTCGGACAAAGTCAACATGGATTTACAAAAGGTAAATCGTGCTTGACTAATCTACTGGAATTTTTTGCGGATGTAACTGATAAAATAGAGAAGGGAGAACCAGTGGATGTGGTGTATTTGGACTTTCAGAAAGCTTTTGATAAGGTCCCGCATAAGAGATTAGCGTGTGAAGTTAAGGCACATGGGATTGGGGGCAAGGTATTGACTTGGATAGAGAACTGATTGGCAGACAGAAAGCAAAGAGTTGGAATAAACGGATCTTTTTCCGAGTGGCAGGCAGTAACTAGTGGTGTACCGCAGGGATCGGTCCTTGGACCCCAGCTATTCACAATATATATTAATGATCTAGACAAGGGAACTAGATGTAATATCTCCAAATTTGCAGACGACAAAGCTGGGTGGGCGTGTGTGCTGTGAGGAGGATACCGAGAAACTCCAAGATGATTTGGACAGGTTGGGTGATTGGGCAAAAGCATGGCAGATGCAATATAACGTGGATAAATGTGAGGTTATCCACTTTGGTGTCAAAACCAGGAAGGCAGATTATCTGAATGGCAGTAGATTGGGAGAAGGGGAAGTGCAACGAGACCTGGGTGTCCTTGTGCACCAGTCGCTGAAGGTAAGCATGCAGGTGCAGCAGGCGGTTAAGAAGGCAAATGGTATGTTGGCCTTCGTAGCGAGAGGGTTTGAGTACAGGAACAAGGATGTCTTGCTGCAGTTGTACAGGGCCTTGGTGAGACTGCATCTTGAGTATTGTGTGTAGTTTTGGTCGCCTTATCTGAGGAAGGATGTTCTTGCCATGGAAGGAGTTCAGCGAAGATTCACCAGGCTGATACCTGGGATGGCAGGAATGACGTATGAGGAGAGATTGGGACGATTGGGCTTGTACTCGCTGGAGTTTAGATGAATGAGAGGGGATCTCATTGAAACTTATAAAATTCTGACAGGACTGGACAGACTAGATGCAGGAAGGATCTTCCCGATGGTCGGGGTGTCCAGAACCAGGGGTCACAGTCTAAGGATAAGGGGTAGGCCATTTAGGACAGAAATGAGGAGAAATTTCTTCACCCAGAGAGTGGTGAACCTGTGGAATTCTCTACCACAGAAGGCAGTAGAGGCCAATTCATTAAATATATTCAAGGAGGAGTTGGATATATTTCTTAAGGCTAAAGGGATTAAGGGGTATGGGGAGAAAGCAGGGACTGGGTACTGAATTTGGATGATCAGCCAGGATCGCATTGAATGGCAGAGCAGGCTCGAGGGGCCAAATGGCCTACTCCTATCTTCTATGTTTCTATGTAATATATATATATATATAAATAAACGAGTCGATCTGTCGGTCCTTCTGTCTGTCTGTCCTCACGTGTGCGTCTGTCCGGCTATGCGCTCGAAAGTTATAGAGCGTACCTACGCGCGTGTTACCTCCAAAGAAAGCTTACGCTTCCGGGACGCTAGTAAGCGTATTTACTTTTCGGTCGGACGAAAATTGTTCGCGCCTTATGCAAAAAACCTTCAAAATTAAACTCATTATCTGCTACTTAGCATTGATTGACTGACGTCAAGGTTCGACCAATCCTGTGCCGTCACAATTGACCAATCCTACAGTACGGTCCCCTGATGGTTGGCCAATCGGGGTGTGTGTGTCTGTCTGTGTCTGCCTGTGTCTGTCTGTCTGTGTCTGCCTGTGTGTGTGTGTCTGTGTGTGTCTGTGTGTGTCTGTGTGTGTCTGTGTCTGTCTGTGTCTGTCTGTGTCTGTCTGTCTGTGTGTGTGTCTGTCTGTGTCTGTGTGTGTGTCTGTCTGTCACTGTGTGTCTGTCTGTGTCTGTGTGTGTCTGTGTCTGTCTGTCTGTCTGTGTGTGTCTGTCTGTGTCTGTCTGTGTGTGTCTGTCTGTGTGTGTCTGTCTGTGTGTGTCTGTCTGTGTGTGTGTGTCTGTCTGTGTGTCTGTCTGTGTGTCTGTCTGTCTGTCTGTCTGTGTGTCTGTCTGTGTGTCTGTCTGTGTGTGTCTGTCTGTGTGACTGTCTGTCTGTCTGTGTGTCTGTGTCTGTGTCTGTCTGTCTGTCTGTCTGTGTGTCTGTGTCTGTGTCTGTCTGTGTGTCTGTCTGTGTGTCTGTCTGTGTGTCTGTCTGTGTGTCTGTCTGTGTGTCTGTCTGTGTGTCTGTCTGTGTGTCTGTCTGTGTCTGTGTCTGTCTGTGTGTCTGTCTGTGTGTCTGTCTGTGTGTCTGTCTGTGTGTGTCTGTCTGTGTGTGTCTGTCTGTGTCTGTCTGTGTGTGTCTGTCTGTGTGTCTGTCTGTGTCTGTCTGTGTCTGTCTGTGTGTCTGTCTGTGTGTCTGTCTGTGTGTCTGTCTGTGTGTCTGTCTGTGTGTCTGTCTGTGTGTCTGTGTGTGTCTGTGTGTGTCTGTGTCTGTCTGTGTCTGTCTGTGTCTGTCTGTGTGTCTGTCTGTGTGTCTGTCTGTGTGTCTGTCTGTGTGTCCTGTCTGTGTGTCCTGTCTGTGTGTCCTGTCTGTGTGTCCTGTCTGTGTGTCTGTCTGTGTGTCTGTCTGTGTGTCTGTCTGTGTGTCTGTCTGTGTGTCTGTCTGTGTGTCTGTCTGTGTGTCTGTCTGTGTGTCTGTCTCTGTCTGTGTGTCCTGTCTGTGTGTGTGTCTGTGTGTGTCTGTGTGTGTGTCTGTCTGTCTCTGTCTGTGTCTGTCTGTGTCTGTCTCTGTCTGTGTGTCTGTCTGTCTCTGTCTGTGTCTGTCTCTGTCTGTGTGTGTGTCTCTGTCTGTGTGTGTGTCTGTGTGTGTGTCTGTCTCTGTGTCTGTCTGTCTGTCTGTGTGTCTGTCTGTCTGTCTGTGTGTCTGTCTGTCTGTGTGTCTGTCTGTGTGTCTGTCTGTCTGTGTGTCTGTCTGTCTGTGTGTCTGTCTGTCTGTGTGTCTGTCTGTGTGTCCTGTCTGTGTGTCCTGTCTGTGTGTCCTGTCTGTGTGTCTGTCTGTGTGTCTGTCTGTGTGTCTGTCTGTGTGTCTGTCTGTGTGTCTGTCTGTGTGTCTGTCTCTGTCTGTGTGTCCTGTCTGTGTGTGTGTCTGTGTGTGTCTGTGTGTGTGTCTGTCTGTCTGTGTCTGTCTGTGTCTGTCTGTGTCTGTCTGTGTCTGTCTCTGTCTGTGTGTCTGTCTGTCTCTGTCTGTGTCTGTCTCTGTCTGTGTGTGTGTCTCTGTCTGTGTGTGTGTCTGTGTGTGTGTCTGTCTCTGTGTCTGTCTGTCTGTCTGTGTGTCTGTCTGTGTGTCTGTCTGTCTGTGTGTCTGTCTGTCTGTGTGTCTGTCTGTGTGTCTGTCTGTCTGTGTGTCTGTCTGTCTGTGTGTCTGTCTGTCTGTGTGTCTGTCTGTCTGTGTGTCTGTCTGTCTGTGTGTCTGTCTGTCTGTGTGTCTGTCTGTCTGTGTGTCTGTCTGTGTGTCTGTCTGTCTGTGTGTCTGTCTGTCTGTGTGTCTGTCTGTCTGTGTGTCTGTCTGTGTGTCTGTCTGTCTGTGTGTCTGTCTGTCTGTGTGTCTGTCTGTCTGTGTGTCTGTCTGTCTGTGTGTCTGTCTGTCTGTGTGTCTGTCTGTCTGTGTGTGTCTGTCTGTCTGTCTGTGTCTGTCTGTCTGTCTGTGTGTCTGTCTGTCTCTGTCTGTGTCTGTCTCTGTGTGTCTGTCTGTCTGTCTGTGTCTGTCTCTGTGTGTGTCTCTGTCTGTGTGTGTGTCCTGTCTGTGTGTGTGTCTGTCTGTGTGTGTGTCTGTCTGTGTCTGTCTGTCTGTGTCTCTGTCTGTCTGTCTGTGTGTCTGTCTGTGTGTCTGTCTGTCTGTGTGTCTGTCTGTCTGTCTCTGTGTGTCTGTCTGTCTGTCTGTGTCTGTCTCTGTGTGTGTCTCTGTCTGTGTGTGTGTTCTGTCTGTGTGTCTGTCTGTCTGTGTCTGTCTGTCTGTGTGTCTGTCTGTCTGTCTGTCTGTGTGTCTGTCTGTGTGTCTGTCTGTCTGTCTGTGTGTGTCTGTCTGTCTGTGTCTGTCTGTCTGTGTCTGTCTGTGTCTGTCTGTCTGTGTCTGTCTGTCTGTGTCTGTCTGTGTCTGTCTGTCTGTGTCTGTCTGTCTGTGTCTGTCTGTGTGTCTGTGTGTCTGTGTGTCTGTCTGTCTGTGTCTGTCTGTCTGTGTGTCTGTCTGTCTGTGTGTCTGTCTGTCTGTGTGTCTGTCTGTGTGTCTGTCTGTCTGTGTGTCTGTCTGTGTGTCTGTCTGTGTGTCTGTCTGTCTGTGTGTCTGTCTGTCTGTGTCTGTCTGTCTGTCTGTCTGTCTCTGTCTGTGTCTGTCTCTGTGTGTCTGTCTGTCTGTCTGTGTCTGTCTCTGTGTGTGTCTCTGTCTGTGTGTGTGTCCTGTCTGTGTGTGTGTCTGTCTGTGTGTCTGTCTGTCTGTGTCTGTCTGTCTGTGTGTCTGTCTGTCTGTCTGTGTGTCTGTCTGTGTGTCTGTCTGTCTGTCTGTGTGTCTGTCTGTGTGTCTGTCTGTCTGTGTCTGTCTGTGTGTCTGTCTGTCTGTGTGTCTGTGTGTCTGTCTGTCTGTGTGTCTGTCTGTCTGTCTGTGTCTGTCTGTGTGTCTGTCTGTGTGTCTGTCTGTGTCTGTCTGTGTCTGTGTGTCTGTCTGTCTGTGTGTCTGTGTGTCTGTCTGTGTCTGTGTGTCTGTGTGTCTGTGTGTCTGTCTGTCTGTGTGTCTGTCTGTCTGTGTGTCTGTCTGTCTGTCTGTCTGTGTGTCTGTCTGTCTGTGTGTCTGTCTGTGTGTCTGTGTCTGTGTGTCTGTCTGTCTGTGTGTGTCTGTGTCTGTGTCTGTGTCTGTCTGTGTGTGTCTGTGTGTGTCTGTCTGTGTGTCTGTCTGTGTGTCTGTCTGTGTGTCTGTCTGTGTGTCTGTCTGTGTCTGTCTGTGTCTGTCTGTGTCTGTCTGTGTCTGTCTGTCTGTGTCTGTCTGTGTGTCTGTGTCTGTGTGTCTGTGTCTGTGTGTCTGTGTCTGTGTCTGTCTGTGTCTGTCTGTGTCTGTGTCTGTCTGTGTCTGTGTCTGTCTGTGTCTGTCTGTCTGTGTCTGTGTGTCTGTCTGTGTGTGTCTGTCTGTGTGTCTGTCTGTGTGTCTGTCTGTGTGTCTGTCTGTGTCTGTCTGTCTGTGTCTGTCTGTGTGTCTGTGTGTCTGTGTCTGTGTGTCTGTGTCTGTGTGTCTGTGTCTGTGTGTCTGTGTCTGTGTGTCTGTGTCTGTCTGTGTCTGTCTGTCTGTGTCTGTGTGTCTGTCTGTGTGTGTGTCTGTCTGTGTCTGTGTGTCTGTGTGTGTCTGTGTGTGTCTGTGTGTGTGTCTGTGTGTGTGTCTGTGTGTGTGTCTGTGTGTGTGTCTGTGTGTCTGTGTGTCTGTCTGTGTGTCTGTCTGTGTGTCTGTCTGTGTGTCTGTGTGTGTGTCTGTGTGTGTGTCTGTGTGTGTGTCTGTGTGTGTGTCTGTCTGTGTGTCTGTCTGTGTGTGTCTGTGTCTGTGTCTGTGTCTGTCTGTGTGTCTGTCTGTGTGTCTGTCTGTGTGTCTGTCTGTGTGTCTGTCTGTGTGTCTGTCTGTGTGTCTGTGTCTGTGTCTGTCTGTGTGTCTGTGTGTCTCTGTCTGTGTGTCTGTCTGTGTGTCTGTGTGTGTGTCTGTGTGTCTGTCTGTGTGTCTGTCTGTGTGTCTGTGTGTGTGTCTGTGTGTGTGTCTGTGTGTGTCTGTCTGTGTGTCTGTCTGTGTGTGTCTGTGTCTGTCTGTCTGTGTCTGTGTGTCTGTCTGTGTGTCTGTCTGTGTCTGTCTGTGTGTCTGTCTGTGTGTCTGTCTGTGTGTCTGTGTGTCTGTCTGTCTGTGTCTGTGTCTGTCTGTGTGTGTGTCTGTCTGTGTCTGTCTGTCTGTGTCTGTGTCTGTCTGTCTGTCTGTGTGTCTGTCTGTCTGTGTGTCTGTGTCTGTCTGTGTGTCTGTCTGTGTCTGTGTGTCTGTCTGTGTGTCTGTCTGTGTGTCTGTGTCTGTGTGTCTGTCTGTGTGTCTGTCTGTGTGTCTGTCTGTGTCTGTCTGTGTCTGTGTCTGTCTGTGTGTCTGTCTGTCTGTGTGTGTCTGTCTGTGTGTCTGTCTGTGTCTGTCTGTCTGTGTGTCTGTCTGTGTGTGTCTGTGTCTGTCTGTGTGTCTGTGTCTGTCTGTGTGTCTGTGTCTGTCTGTCTGTGTGTCTGTCTGTCTGTGTCTGTCTGTGTGTCTGTCTGTGTCTGTCTGTGTGTCTGTCTGTGTCTGTGTCTGTGTGTCTGTCTGTGTGTGTGTCTGTGTGTGTGTCTGTGTCTGTCTGTGTGTCTGTCTGTGTGTCTCTGTCTGTGTGTCTGTCTGTGTGTCTGTCTGTCTGTCTGTCTGTGTGTCTGTCTGTGTGTCTGTGTCTGTCTGTGTGTGTGTCTGTCTGTGTCTGTCTGTCTGTCTGTGTGTCTGTCTGTGTGTCTGTGTGTGTCTGTGTGTGTCTGTGTGTGTGTCTGTGTCTGTCTGTCTGTGTCTGTGTCTGTGTGTCTGTGTCTGTGTGTCTGTCTGTGTGTCTGTCTGTCTGTGTGTCTGTGTCTGTGTGTCTGTGTCTGTGTGTCTGTGTGTCTGTCTGTGTGTCTGTCTGTGTGTGTCTGTCTGTGTCTGTCTGTCTGTGTGTCTGTGTCTGTGTCTGTCTGTCTGTGTGTGTGTGTCTGTGTGTCTGTCTGTCTGTGTGTCTGTCTGTGTGTCTGTGTGTGTCTGTGTGTGTGTCTGTGTGTCTGTCTGTGTGTCTGTCTGTGTGTCTGTGTCTGTGTCTGTCT